>NW_010267660.1:21248-63123 GCF_000690775.1 Eurypyga helias
CCTCTCAGAAAGAGCAGCAGGGGGTAGATAGAGTGTGCTGAATACAAGTCTCTAATTCATCTACACTTAGAGTAGGTTTTGCAGTGTCTATTAGCACAAAATGTATTAGTAATCCTTAAACAAAATGGTTTTCTTCAAATCTTCCTTGTTTGGTAGCTCTGACAACAATGACCACTTCTTACAGGAGAGGAAATAAGCATCCACCCTGCAGTCTTCACTGAGGTTAAAAGTGAGAAAGAAGACTTGTTATTTCAGCAGTATCACTGACTCAGAGTGATACCAGAAACCATTTTTTACTGGGAAAGGACAACTTCAGCAGCTATGAAAGCTCTGATGACAAGTTATCAAGTCAGGACCCAAAACAGGATGCAGATATTAACATTATTCTTAATATTTGCTTATGGGAGATTCCAGGAAGTGACAAATGCTTTCCAATCATTCATGAAATGCAGATCCCAGCTCTAAGATCCTTACACTTTCAGAAAAATACACCAAGAGGAAGAGGAAAGAAACAATAGCCTACAACTTATACATAGCTCATGAAGAGCAGCACAGCAGAAAAAGAGAGATCTCCTACATATAGGAGAAGGCTTGTCCATTTTTTTGAATTATTTTCAACCGTAGTTACAAATTTTGTAGTATGAAGCACCAGAAACAATGACAAGACATTGGATTTAGCATCAAAATTGCCTACCTGGTACCAGAAATGCATCTCCCAACCTGCAGTGCATTAGCTGACTTCATACTGTAATTGTAATGAATCTCTTATTGGGCCCTTGCTTCCCTGGACAATGCCATGTTGTAAGGACTAAATACATCATCAGTGAGTCTCATTCTCGTGTATTACACTAATATATCACTGGAATGACAACTGCTTCTGATGATATATTAATGTAATACATCAGTAGAGTGGGGCTCCTATGGGGTATTACTCAGGAACAGGGGCCATCTAAAGAAAACAGAACCAGAGTCAAATTCAGTTTAATTACTGAATGAAAGGGCTATCAGGACCAAGGTTACACGTAATGCTAACATTCTTACATCATCCATGAGATTAATTTGCAACCTCATTACATATTAACCTTGTAATTTTAGATAGTAATTGTAGGATTTGGATTTGGCTGCTGATGTAATTCACAAACCATAACCTCCCCAATATTTTACAGTGATCCATGAATAATGCAGCTATTTTTATGCTGTCCATCTTACATTCCATGATACTTAAACAAACACATCAAATGTGCATCTATAAAACCAGATATAGAAAAACAACACTTTATTTGAAACTGTTTGTAGTCACTGGGCACCATATAAACATTTGCACTTGCACAGTGCATTCAAAAGAAAGAGACAACTGGTATTTGCTTTTGCAGTCAATTATGCAGCACATTTTCATGTATCATTTGTCATAAAGCTATCATAAAGCGTGTACAATTCTGCTGTTTGGGTTTTTTTTTTCTTTCCCTTTGTGTTTTTGTAGGAGACGTGTTTTTTTCAAAATTCCCCAGGGACTGAAATGGTGCATTCTACTGTTCTTTAAGTTATGAGTTGGATTCTAAAATGCTTTTAACAAAAGGACTTCCATAACAATATTGCAGTGTCCACCGACATGAAATATATCCAGAGTCATCTTCCCTTGGCCCTGTTTCTCCCTAATTTTAATGCTAACCTATTATAAGTTATCCCGAGAATCTACCTATATATTATGAATCAAACTGGCAGCAGAGGTGATATTATTTAAGCTAGAGCTTCTGGTGGTCTTTTATTTCTTGTTCATTAAGATTATAACCAAATGCTGGAAAAATATTCTGATAGACAACATGTAGCATCAAGCCAAAAGATGTAAAGTATATTCGATTTTATAAACATCTTACTGTGTCTAATACGGATGCTATACTTATTCTTGAATAGACTGGTTTGTTTAATAAGCATTTATCTATTGTTAATGTCTTTGGAGAATTCATCTTGGGGTTTATATTGAAGATAAATGCAAGCGTGTGAGGGTTTATGAAAAATGTCTCAGCAAGTGACAGGAAGCCTGATATGAGTTACCACAGTCCGCTTCACATGTGGGGCAATCCACTACTTGTCTTGCATTTATTATATTTTCTTGCTAGGCATTTTCTTTTTCTTTTCCTGAGACCCTTTGATACTATATACTTTTAAATACCAACGCTGACAGCAAATCTGAGAAGAATGCATGATGTAGAAAAAGAGACAAAGCTACTGATGTAAAATGTAGATACAATAAACTAAAGAAGAAACCATAAAGATTTTTTTTTTTTAAATGGTGTGTGCATGAAGTATGGGAATCAGAATTTAAAAGGAATTAACTGAACATCAACTGTGTGTCCCAAGGATACATGTCATTTTAGCTCACTAGGGTGATGTACGTATTATTTAGAAAACCGTTCAAGCTGCAGTTAGAAATTCTCCCAAGAATAAATGGAATTCTCACAAAACAAAGTGTCATTGTCTTCTGAGGAAAGTAAACTGTGTGCATATCTGTCTATATCTAATCTTGCCTAATCTTTGTGTGCCTTATACCTGGGATGATAATAAATAATGTATTGCGGGTGTGGAGAGAGGTTATGGAAGTATAGTAAATTAGTGAAAAACCCCATGTGACCTATCAGCCAAATTCCCAAGATAGGTTTCTTTTCGTTATTTCCTAATTAGTAACAACCTCTCCCTTCCTCTGTCGCATATTTCCCTTAGCCCACGGTCTGAACTGAAGGCAGATCTGTTACAAACTCTATTGTAGAATCTTCAGGATGTCAGTAGTAGCTGGAATTAAATTAGATTTCAACTCTCGCAAATTAATGAGTAACCTTGAGGTGTTTGAATGTATCTGGTATGTCAATAACGTAATGTGCAACAGAAAAAGGATGAACTTTGCTCATACACCATGTGGAGGCTTTCCCCTGTGAGTTTTATATGGTGAATTATTTACTAGTTATTGAATTAATCAGACAATTTTTACTTTTTGGCACTTTTAAAATCCGATATTTAAAATCTGCTTATGTGCTTAATTGAATGGGCATCTCATGCAAAACTGCTCCTCAGTGAGCCAGCCCTGCTTGTTTAATACAGGAATTCAAAAATACAATAAAAGTGCCTTTCCCCTCCCAGCATCCGCAGGACAGCCTGGTGAGAAACCGCGCTGTGCTGCAGACACCTTGTGCAACTAAAGAGTGTCAGAGGGAGCGAGGAGATGGACTGGAGTGCATCAGTCTGGCTGTACTCAGGGGCTGAATGAATTTGAAACATGACCAAGTCTGAATGGAATAGTGGTCAGAAAGCCAGGAACAATTACTTCAGATTACAAAATGCTTGAACGATTTACTTCACAAGACAACTGCACAGTCTCCTTGTGCTAAAGGACTATCAATACTATATTTGGACAAAATTTGATGAGAGGAGTTGAAGGGGGGGTGGTGGCGTGGGGGGAGGGGGAAGATTCTCATTGTGTGAGATGAAAGCAGAGAAGTATTTAAATAGAAATGTATTCCAGTAACCAAAATCCCTGCCCAACATCATCTTTGTTTCAGAAAGTCTGATTAGTTAACATATTCCATCACCTTGGGAAGAAAGCTGAGGTAAGCAGCTTAATTTATAGATGGATGGAACAAACTTATTTAAAAATTCTCACTACGTTATCATGAATCATGTAGGCCTATTAAACTAATTGCTAAGTAAATTTAAGCAGTATTACAGTAGATTTCAGTGAATTTATCATCAATCTAAAGAGATCTTTGGTGGTCTCATGCTGCCCCCCACAGATATGTCTCAGAACATTCATTATGCCATAATTACAAAGTCTCTTTGAAGAGGCTAAAAATCCCAAGACTCCTCTCATCAATTATTTTCACCTGTTAATTCATTTTGTGTGAGGTAATAACCTCAGCATAATAACAAATGTGCAAGTACTCCGATTTTGCAATTAAAAGCAGCAGGGCTCCTATTTTGATCATACAGACTGTGACATCCATCATAGAAAACAATTTGGGCCTAGCGGGATGACAGATGCCACACTGATGGCTCTACTAACTAACTGCCTGTCCTGAAAAAAAATGGTCCCGTTTCAGCCTGCAGCTGCAAGCTATCTGATAGCTCCTGACCAGGCAGCAGGGGAAAGCCCGCAGTGACTAAATTACTGAAAGGTAATTTTACTTCGCAAAATGAGGATTTTGGAGCCCTATATGTATGCATTCCAGTGGCTGGTGTAATTTGGAAACAAATAGTCCTTTTCATTTGAAAATGACTGGAATAGCTGCCAGTGTTCAGAGAGTATTGTTTCTCAGGCTTTTACATGAGAAATACAGTGTAATACTCATTATTTCTCCCCTTTCACATCTTATTAGACACAGAAGGCAAGGTGGTTATCTCTGCTTTCTTTAGCTAAATCTGCACAAGTAGGATTTCTTCCAACCTCTGGACAGGTGCCTAAATAATAGAAGAGTGCTCATTTTAGCCTTTCAGTTTGTATCAAGGCTGAGTGAGCCCTGTCTGGGGAATGATCCTGCTATCACCACCGAGCCTTAAAGTGATATGCCCTCATCTGAAACTCCACTAAAAACAATGAAGCAAACTGCAAGCGCAGGCAGCTCATTAGCCTCGGGACTGATTCACCAAGGAAACAATTTGATGTTGAATTAATGACAGAAAAGCTGTTGTCCTGACTGGGGTGGGTGGGGGGCTGCAGGAAGGCCAGAGGGGGTGGTGCATATACTCTAAAAAGAATCTCAGAAAACGCAGCCAATTTATTTTCCTCACTAAAGTGGATAATGTGATACTTTAGTATTGGACCAATTAGCTTAAAACATTTAGTGCTGAAATACTGCATACTCTGAGTAAACAAGACGACTGATTAAGCCTATAACTTTCCGACGGGAAACACACGATGTTGCTGTCAACTAGTATGAAATATGTCAATGTGGTCTGGGATTTTTGGGTTTGTTTTTCTTTGTCCTCTGTTTTTGTTTTTTTGTTTTATCCAGTAGGTCTAAAATCTGGTGACTGGGGGGAAGAAGCTGTTCGAGCTACCATCAGCAGCAGATGCAAATTATGGAGGAAAACCGTGCTACCGAAAGAAAGGTGGTAGGTATTGTAAGGATTATGTTTTCAGATTTCAGCA
Organism: Eurypyga helias; assembly: GCF_000690775.1. Classification (NCBI taxonomy): domain Eukaryota; kingdom Metazoa; phylum Chordata; class Aves; order Eurypygiformes; family Eurypygidae; genus Eurypyga; species Eurypyga helias. The sequence goes on from NW_010267660.1 coordinate 26,386, forward strand.
CACTAATGCAGAGCAACAAAAGATCAGCAGAGGGCCAAAGGTTAAGTACAGCATGAACTTTCTCAGTGGCTGTGCACCTTAAGATGAAAAGATAGCCCTGTTTATGACATCTGCAGACTACAATGCTTACCATTTTATACTTCCCTCCCACATTCTCTGCAGACAAAGAGCTGTGCTCGGCTTCTTGGGAAAAATCTACTGTTTCTTACTCCATCATATTACACTCATAAACCCTGTCAGCAATAAAGGATGTATGGGTAGGCAGAGGCAGGGATGTGCAGCTAGTAAACTACATAATCACACCAGAAAAGATACTAGCATTTCAGTCTTTCAATTGGCTCTGTATTCAGGAATCTGCACCACGCTACAGTGTCATGGGGGTGAAGCTAATTCCTGGGGCAGGGGGGTACTCCAGCTCAGGCTAACAGAGTGGCTGAGCTGCATGCCCAGCATTTCTAGATACAGAAACCAGCTGCAGGATTTACAACACGAAACGTGTGAGATTTTTTTGTAGGATTATACTACGATAAAAGCAAACAAAAGAGATTAATCAAAACAAGCAAATTAGTATTACCCATCTTAGATGTTCTTTAATGCAAAGCCAATAGTTCTTGCCCTTTATACACATGCTCCTACAGTAACTAATGTACAGTGGCCATCAACAAATTACGACTCGTGACACTTTTGCTGCTGCAATATTAAGCCCAAAGTCCTATGGAGAAAATATATGGTTTTTATTACCAAATTGTTCTTGTTTACAATTCTAATATCCTCTTCATTATCTACTTTTCCAGACATTTTAGGCAGTTCTAAAGACCTGGGGCAGCACTAGTCCTGTCATAAAGAGAAATTAATGTTGTTAAAGATGGCCTAGCTGCCCTCTGGGACAGCTGAAGATGTGAAAATATAAGGTTCTGTTTTAAAGATGAAAATGATTAAAGGCACAGGCACCTTGCTCTTAGTGCAGCCACTAAAACTTTTAATAAAATACTTCAGCAGAAAAAAGCTGCTTTACTTCTTCCACTGTAAGTCTTAAGAAAAAAAATGAGAGAGAGAGGAGAAGAGAGAGGGGGGGAGAGAGAGAACTTTGTTCTATAAGAAGAGGCTTGCTTTAAGGACTAATAAGCGTAAAAAGGACCTCATCATTATAAAGAACCTATTCGTCTCAGCAACAGCTCACTTAATAAAGACTGGATGATAGAAAAACCAGTAGAGCTGTCTCCAAATAGCCAGTAAGCTAATTAGGTGCATTGTAACAGGTAGCCCTTACAAAAACTGACAGGCTTAAGCCAGCATGCTGCAAATACTTAAGAACATCGTAGCAGATGTACAGCGGTTATTGTATCCTCTTCAAGGCTGTTGCTGCTGCCACAATTTTATAAGCTTACGCACCTCAAGCCCTTAAAGAAACTCAAAACGGGTTTCAGTGGGAGAAACGAAAAGGAAAAAAAAAAAGAGAGAGAGAGAGAGAGAGAAGAAACACAAACCTGCTGAAGATATTATATGAGCTTTTAGGGGCCCCAGACCAAAGAGACCTTTCAGAAGGAATGGTTCAGTTGCCTGGAAGAAAATGGCAGGAAACACAAAAGACGAGAGCATAACCTTTGTCCTAGCAGGGATGGAAGAATATCTGTCAGAACTTCACCTTCATAATCTTGCCCACCTCAGTCATTTTTTACTGGTTAAATGAAGGTTACAGGATTTGCTCTGAAGACAAAATGTTCCTTTCTCCTTAAAAAATATTGTTGAAGTTAAAAGGCAAGTTTACATTCTCATTTCCCTTACGAGTCATATTCACTGCTCTCTCTTTTGTTTGGTTCTGTTTGTTTTCTCTACTTTGGGAAGAGGTCAGATCTTACAATTGTCTCTCTCTCATATGCTTTTGATTTTCTAGTAATAATCTGATGTAATTGATGGTATACAGAAGCTATTTGAGGACTTCTAGGTCCCTTAATGATAGTGGCAGGGCTGCAAAGGAAACCGCTGCTGGTTTGGACGCTCAGGGAAGTCTAACTTCCCATCATTGGAGCTGGGACCGTGGTACTAACCCGCTGTGGGTAAAAGCCCATGGCAACAGAGAGGTCTGGAAGCAAAGAAATCTTTGCTCTCAAGAAGCAGTGGCTCTTCAGAAAGCAATGGCTTCTGCTGGAAATCACGAGGGAGCCAGAGGCCTCGCTATTAGAGAAACAGAATTATGTGAATACTCCCCCACTCCAGCTGCATTCATGTGGAACGAGTGATGCAAAAAATCTGTCAGGATACCTTCTTTCTGATCCGCAAAGTTAACTTTATCATGACACCAAATGTAAATTAATATCTGCTAGCATGTTTGTGAAAAAGGTATTTTTCAATCCACGGTGTTATCAGCAGATGCTTTAAAATCCTTCCCATCCCCTGGGGTGAATACACTGAATAACACTGTATTCCTGCAAGGGAGATGTAGTATTATATTCAAGGCCGAAGAAAAATACTATGAGCTTTGCAAATCCATAGACAGTTACACAAGTAACTTTCCATTAGGAAAATTATCAGTGCTAAAACATGGTCCACAAGCTCTAGACCTCCAAACGATTACCACTTCCAAAGATGTAAACTACTACACCAAATAATTAAAACATATTCTTGTCATGATATAGACTATGAAAGTGTTAAAAATTAGTAAAAAGGATTTGTTTGCAATTATCAATGCTCTTTCAGGGGCGGAGTATATATTATGATGACCTCAAGTAAAAGAGGATCTACATTAGGATTGGCCTGTGCTGTATCACACATACGCTTGCTCACATATATTATTGGAAAGCTAAATTCAAAACTCTTGAGTTAGAAGGTGCCAGAATTAAGATTGCTTGTGCAACATTAATTAACTCGTTGAGTGCATGCATGACAATGTGGTGTTTAATTACACAATCACATTATTTTCCTTTTGTAGGAAGTCTGCCTCATTTACTTCTTGGCCTCCTATCTTAATATTTTTAACAAACTGACACCTTTCAAATCTTTCTGTAAGGCCAGCTGTATTCATTCCCTTGTGTACTCTCTGCAGGCATGCACTCCCAAAATATCTGAAACATTGGTTTCTTTCCTCACAAACCATTTATGTGAAGAAATTCTATTATTCTTTTTACAGATGGAGAATTGAGGATGAAAAAAATAACATCAGAAATGTCTACTAATTTTGAGTGCCCAGGTGATGAAAAGGGGACACTGAGTTAAAAGAATTCAAGAGAACTTAATCTTTTCTGCACAGCTCCAGTAACTTCAGTTGCAACTTTAAGTATCCAGCATATCTGCAAATCAGCATCTCAAGAATATGCAGAACATGACATACAATTATTGTGAGTAGTGTAGCTTTAGGCAGCTTCCCTAGCAACATACAGGAATGCTGTGGCAGAGACATATACAATTCCGTTTCCCAGGTCAGCACTTGACTGTTTCAGCTATGAGGGTCTCCCTTGGCTTCTTGCAATCCTGTCCCTCATCCACTTCATGATCCCAAGCATATGAATTTTCTGCACAACTCTGATTGCTCTCAGGAGTCTTACAGCCCCTTATACTAAAAGTCTATTCGAGAAATAAAAATGTGTGACATATAATTGAAGACAGTATCTTTGTACATACACATAAAAGAAATCAACTGTGCTTTTATCAGTTTTTTATGTTCTGTTTGCCAGGTATTAAGAAAAAAAACAAACAAACACAAAAACAAGAACAACAAGTTTAAACCCAAGAAGTATTACCATGTTGGTTCTGCTGAACAGAAAAAATATTCTATCATGTATTTTATGGTCAGTGGGATGATTGCCTCTATCTCCACATTAGTGTGTTTAAGGAGGCTGATTTAGTCAGTTCACTAATTACATCAGCTATTAACCTTCTACCATTAGCAATAAACAGATAAGGATAGATGTTGCTGAAATGAAGACTATGTATGCCATGAAATGAATGCCAACCTGGGATAGCAGGTCCTCCTTCTGTGACAAGCAGTCTCAGATGCAGCTTGATGGGACAGTAGCTTTATCCTATATCCTACTCATTTTTGTGATTTTTCTCAATAAAACCATTTAGGATTTTGAAAAGGTTATAAGCAACTGAAAGCAAGATATTCTAGTGGGAAGCACCTTACTAACAAGAAAACTAATAGCTAGCCTTACCTTATAAAATTATCACAGTCAACAGGAATCTTTGCTTTATTGATATAATAATGGAAGATGTAGGAATCTGCTGTCACTTGATATTGGAAGGTACACAAAGGAGCACTGTGACCTCGCCTGTGGGAAGAAATGTAATCAAAGGAACCAACAAGCGTCAAAATAAGCACAGCCTAATGTGTCACCTAACAACATTTGAGAAAGTTTCACAAACAATAAACAACATTGATTATAATTTTCACCATGGTAATGCCACATGTGCCACTAGCCTGTAACGCTTGCTAATAGTCAGTGAAAAAGGCATGACTTGATCTTCCTTCTCTCTGCATACTGTGACAAGTGGCAAGAAGGGGATTTAATGCAATTGGCAGACATTAAGGTACAGTCACGAAATTCAGTGAGATGTGGAATAGAACTATAGTCACACGAACTGTGTCTGTGACTTCATGTTCCAGTCAGAGCCTGAGATTGGGAGTAGCAGGAAAAGAGTTGCCTCAGCCACAGTTCTAGTTACAGCCTTATGGAGAATGATCCATGCAGTAATACCTTCCTTCTTCTCCCTCCGAACCTTGGGAGATGTCATAGGCACCATCAACACAATAGGACCATGATTCCTATTTCTTTTTAGTCATCTTCTATCCAGAGGATGTAATTAAGGAGTCTTCCCTGGGCTTTGCAGGGTGCAAGATTAACAGACTTTACGATGTCAGGACCTGGACCACATTTAGCAGAATTTACCAGAGATCTGTCAAATTACAGGCAAAGTTACTATCAAAAAATAAAATTAAAAGAAAAAAAAGACAACAAAAAACCCACCCCAAACCAGAAGAGAAATCTGGTATTTCCTTAGGACAGAATCACAGCTGACATTTCTTAGATAGTTATGTCAGAGGGTGGCATGAAAGTTAGCATATAAACATAATATGTGCAATTAAAAACATTGACCTGTTAAACAAAAGTTGTCCAAGAATAACTTCTTAAATGCTGTTTTTATTTTCTTTAAAATGTAAATGGCTAAATATGTTTCAGAACGAAGGTAACCTTGACGTCTTCTCAGTATGGAAGAGTTGTAAAAAAATAATGGCTATATGTGTTTCTTTATTAATTCTTTAGAGCAAAAATTTGCAACTTTAAAGCAAAACAAAGCCAGAAATAAGAAATCAAAAAAGAGGAGATGATGTAAGATGCAGACAATCAAGAAATCTCAGTGGTGTAAAGGAGTAGCAATGCTGGATGCTAAATTATCTCAGAAATCAAATAAACGAACAAAAAGAAGAAATCAATTAAATAAATAAAATTCACAAAGCTCCGCAGTCAGTATAAACATCAAGCAAGCAACGTCTCTTGTCAGTCCATGAAAGAGAACTTTCTGGCCTCAACAACTACTTGCTGAGATTTCTATATCTCTTGTACTTCCTATAGAAATAGAACACTAAGAGATAACAGTGTGAACTTACTAAACACTAATAAAGTTCTTCAGGATGCTATGAAGCATAAAAGCACTGAAGCCGATTTAAAAAGATGAAAAATGTGTATAATTTTCCAGCACATTTTTACATGAAAATAACATATTCTAATAGTTCTTACTGTATAAACAGAAGATCTACCACCAGCAGAGGTAAACTGCAGCCCCACATCAGCCATATGTGAAAAAATGTATTCTTGATTTTGTGTGTGAGTTCACAAATGTACCGAAACCATTTGATCAGGTTAAATTAACCTCATGCATTTCTGCAATTACTCCTTTGGGACCATGGTCTACAGTCCACCATTATGCAAACATATTTTGGGGGTATTTTCTTTGTCTGTTTTGGAGTTTGATTTTCATTTTGGTTTTGGTTTTTAAAGCAAAGCTGTGTTTCCATGTGAGAAGTGTGTTCTTTTGATATGTAGATATTGCTCAGCTTCAAGAAACTGCCAATATCTCTGGTAAGCTGAACAAAATTCTCTCTCAGTCTTGGGCCCTTGCCAGTCCCTTTCCACAGACAAGAAACATGAAATTCCCTTCATCATGACTAGTGCATAGTCTTATGTTAGTCCAGAGAATACTGTAGCATTTTGACAACCCTTCTTATCTATGAATTGTGAAAACAGTCTGCTCTGCTCGAATGCAGCATAAGGCAATTTTACTTGTTAATTGCAATTGTAATTAAAGCAAATTTACCAATCTGATTGACAGGTGACAGAAGACATGCGGATGGGAAGCAGGCAAGGAAGTGACCCTTTCCAAAATTTTTGGCTACCACAGTATTCCTCATCCCAAATCCCATCAGGCCTGAATATGCCTCTTCTCAGCTCTCACTGTGCAAGGGGGAAAGGCTAACCTTCAGTTTGTTACATTTCATTCTGTCATGCAATACCGGGCAGTGAGATCATCAGTCCTGACGCATACCAGAGAGGGGTGCCTCATTTTTCACTTTCAGCCATGTATGATAATTTAGCTCCATATTAAAAATCAGGAGAGAAATTAAAAAAACCTTTTCCCTTTCCCTTTCCCTTTCATCTTTCGTTTCCCTAATCAGAGGTGTTTGGTTTCTGGTTTTGTTTTTAGGTTTTGTTTGTTTGTGGTGGTGATTTTTTCTTTTTCTTATTGCTTTTCTGTTAGAATTCTGTTAGACAGATGAGGTCTGGTCTATAAATTCCATCAGCAAACTCCTTCATCACGCTCAGACTCATTTTTTGTGTTGTTGATGCTGTACTCAGAGGCTGGAACAAGTGTCTAATTGATTGCTTATGGAATCAAGAGAAAACTAAACTGCAGGAGTGATGCCAGAATTTCTGCACTTCAATATTATCTTTACAACTTCATGGTCTGCCTGTTGACCTGACTTATCTTCTTTTTTTTTTTTTTTAAGCATGTTTTTGTACACAAATTTGCTACAAATTTAGCTGTTTCATTCCCCTTTTATTGCTCTCAGTTAGATTTCTTACATCTGGACCTTGCATCCCAGGTGTATTAGATCATATTAAAAGCCTTCCTTCTGCTCTTTGTTCTAACATGTGCTCTTTCAGCTGTAAAAGATACTGCACAGTAGTAGCACTTTGAACCAAAAGGTCAAAGAGCTTCCTGAATTAGCAATGGTCACTGCTGGTCTAGATATCAGCTTATTTGTTGTTTGGATTTACCTGAAATCTGCAGTTTGCCCGGCTGTTTTAGGAATTATATTCACAGGATTATTTGAAAAGGTTCATATCATTCAATCTCTTGTTAAAAGACCAAAATCTTAAGGTAAGCCTGCTCTGTAGCTTTCTAAGTTGTCTGCCTTTAATTGTAAGGACAAACCCTTTGTAAAGGATTGCACAGAGGCATTCAAACACTGAAAGTTTGGTTTCACTGTATCTGAGGACTTAGGTCTGATTCAAGATGAGAAGGGAAAGGAGGATTACAAGCTTAAAGCAAAGATAAAAATAAGTTTGAAACAAGCTTACTGGAAAAAAGAGAAACAAGCTTGTCGTGACCTTGCCACAGGGAAGAGAACAGGTTTACCAGGGGTTTCCAAGAAGGCTAAGACAAAGGCCATCTTGAAATTGTGATCCATTTGCTGCTTTAACCTGCCCCAATTTTAAGTGAGTTGGCTGTGGTTAAAGCATTTAGAGAGAGTGAGGTTTGATCTCTTCTTAAAAGTGCTATCAGTTCTTTTGTAAAAACAAAAGCAACCTGTAGCTAGGTTAATTTAGGATATTGCAAGATAGCATGCTTAACTTTGTGCTAACCACAGTGGACAGATCTGTGATGTACAGTAATAAGAAAATGGATCAGTATCCCACACCTGCAATACCAGCCCTCCATAAAAAGGGAGGAGGCAGAAGGGTAAACAACAACAAAATCCTCTCATTTAATCTACGCTACTGGCTGACTTTTCTGTTGACTTGGATTAATCAGCTACAGTTGTTGCATAGAAGCCAAAGGGGGGAAAAAAATCTCAAACTAGACTTTCCTCTGTACTTCTGATAACCATAGCAGGCTGCCTTGCCAGCAACAGAAACATATAAAGTTCAATTTCTTTCCACAGTGAGATAAGAGGATCTTAACCAGTGACTGTGAGCACTGCGTTTCCTATTTCACGCTTAGTGCATAAAACTTTGGTTAACTCTCTTCATATGTCATGGACTCTTTAACATGAAAGCTGCCACTACTCCCCACTCTGGAAATCTAATTCTTTTAGGATATTTCTTTTTTCTTTTTAACAGGAGACTAAAATAGTTTTGCAGTAAGGTGGAACACTTTTTCTCTCTTTTTTTTTTTTTTTTTTTTACTTTCCCTATGTTAATATCTGCAGATGCACTCATTACACCTGCAGCCTCTTATCTGCCTCATTACACCTCTTATCTTCCAGCTTTCCCGGCTTTGAAGTTGCCGTCCAGAGGTAGAAGGGAGGACTCCTGAAAAACAAACAGTCTGTGACTGAGAACTTAGTACTGCTTGCACCTGGAATTTGGCATTCAGCAGCTCCCTTACCCTTCCAGGTTCTCCCTGCTTGTGGTACCAACAAATTCTGATGCTTGTTGCATCTTCATTTCATTTTCCTTGGGGGTGATAACTCTTGGTTCCAGGCCATACACCCATCATGACAGCATCCTTATTTTCTCTCTCTGGGCAAGATTGTATACAGGCAGATATTTGAATACAGGTGGCATAAGGATAAGCAGTAACTGAATTTGAAAATGTCAGTGGGGCAAAAAACTAGCTGTTATATTGGTAAAAGTCAAGGCTCCTCTTCCAGATACTGGTCTGGTCAAATGAAATTCTGGTCCAAATATTTCAGAGACAAAACTGTTTTCTCAGATTTTTGCAGTCTGAATTTTGTTTATACCTACCACTGATGATAAACAAAATGCAAATAATTGTCCCAGTCATTTCAGAATATTTGTGCCTTTCCTCATTTTACTGCTTTAGAGCTATACCTGCATTCTCTTCATCTCATGCTCCCCGTTGTGCTTTCTTCAATATCAGCCCAATGACTAGAATAGTCTTGTAAAAAACTGATCCTAAAGGAAAAAGGAAAAGTGACTATCAAAGCTAATCTCCTATTTAAAGACACCTCATCCATTTCTACCTATAACTATTATATCCTTATAGCCATATATTCTCAATAGCTATATATCAGCTGTGAATACAAAATAGGTAGATACAAATGAGCCATATTTTGCATGGCTAAGCCACCTGGGTCCTCTGGTCAAGGTTGAACTGGGCTCAATGGTTACACTGTCTGTTGTAATAAATTAGTAGTGCTTTTGTGCTGTGCCTCTAGCTGTAATAAGGATACATGCATTATAGGTGTCACCCTGTCTCTGAGGACAATTTTAATATAGCTTAGACAATAGCCTAGCTAAATAAACAATGAACTAGTCATGATATAGAAAAACAGTGTAAGCTCCAGGGTACGGAGCTTAGCAAGGGAAAAGAAAGAAGCAAACTAAACATTAAAAAGATTAGCAAGCAACAATAAGAAAGACACTTATAACATCCCAGATAACCTAGGGTAGTCATTTGGTATCACTGTTGAGGATCTGATTTACCAAGGCATATAAATACAGATCTAACATTAAGTGCTTGCTTAACCTTTGTTAACCAGGTTTGAGCAAGAGAAACATGCTAAAAATTAAAGCCACTTTTAATTGTTGGATGAATCAAGTCCTGGAGCTTCAAAGTACAACCTTAATAAACAGAGTGGTGGTAGAAAATTAAAGTAGCACTACTATCACTATTGCTAATATTCAGCTAAAGCTGTGGTCAACAGTGTGATGAGAGAAAATCCAGAATGGATGAAAACAAGAGTAACATGATAAACAATATATAAATAGCAGGACTTTCTGACCAGACTATTCAGACCTATCTAAATTTCAGTTCTCACAGTAAGAAACAAACTTACCCTGTTGCATCCTGTCTTTCATTTTCCTGTGATTAAGTCCATTTGTCACTGGACTGCAGTGTGGCCTCCATCTTTATCTGTGATTTAGAGTCTATCTGTTCACTGTGGGTGCTAGATATAAGGGAGTTTTGGATATCACCTGCTGGTGGCTTAACAAAAAAGAAGTCCCTGTAAAAAATCATAGAATCATAGAATGACGGTATACTTTGGGTTGGATGGGACCTTCAAAGTCGATCTAGCCCAACTGCCCTGCTCTGGGTAGGGACACCTTCCATTAGACCAGGTTGCTCAAAGCCTCATCCAACCTGACCTTGAACATTTGCAGTGATGGGATATCCACAATTCCTCTGGGCATTCTGTTCCAGTGCCTCACCACCCTCATCATAAAAAATTTCTTCTTTATGCTAATCTACATCTACCCTCCTTCAGTTTACAACCATTAACCCTTTGTCTTGTTACTACAGACTCTGGTAAAACATCTTTTTCTGCCTTTCTTATAAGACCCTTTTATATATTGAACAGCTCCAATGATGTCTTTCCAGAGTCTTCTCCAGGCTAAACAGCACCAATTCTCTCAGCCTTAAACAGAAATATGCTGTTCGGTCACTAATTATTGCCATAGTCCTTTTCCTCTCACAAATGTCTTCTTCCTCTCTGACCAAATGCAGGACATTTCACAGACTAGGAGAGGAGAACTTGACAGGTCTGGATTATTATGTACAAAGTTTTGTAGCTGACTTCAACCAAGTTGCCTTATCAGCTTAATCTTTTGTTCATTCAGGATGTCTTTTGTACCTCCAGTAAGTGTGTGATACCCAGCCGCAGCTGTAGCCTGTTACTTAAACCAGCAATGAGTAGAGAATTATGAATTTTGCTATGTACATCCTTAAAACATTCATCAGAACGTTCCACAAATGTAAAGTAATTAAGATTTGCAAATACTTGCATGGAGTGGTATTCGTTTTCTACTTTTGGTGCAGAAAGGAAATTAAACCACAGAGGCTTTAGGTCAAGGTGCTGAGGGTCCATGAATTTTGGGTCCCAGATTGAGATGGTTGAATCCCAATTTCCGAGGACATTTGCTATTTTAGATTACCTTACATACTTCTACAGCACATTATTTACAGTGTCCCAAACAGCCACAGTTATATTTGAGAGACCAAACACTTCTGCAAATGGGAAAGCTATCAAGTAGATTACAAGGAAAATGAAGGGCATGTTCAGTAGTCAATTGTAAAAAGTTGAAGTGACTTCCCTAGCCCCACACAAGCATTCTGGTAGGAGGCAATTTACCAATGGGACATATAAGTGCCTTACCAATAAAACAATCTTTTCCGTTCATTAAATCCTAGCCTCATTTTTACATGTCTTCAAGACTCTTGAAGTTGCACAGGAGGGAGCAACTTCATTTTTTTATCTCACCTCTACATGAAAAGGAACATTTTCTGTGAGTGGAATCTGTGGTACTTACTAAGAACAGAGCATGAGACTATGATACTCCATATTCCTGGCATACGGGGGCAGGCAGAACAGACAGCTAAACTCATGGCCTTGGTGGGTGATGGTGTGTGCTGACAGGTCTGTGTTTGTGCTCTTGGAAGGATGAATGGAGTGGTAAGGAGCAATTCCCAGAGTCGTGCAGCATGTGAAAGCAAAGGAAGTCTGGAATGGCCTCACTGATCAAGGCAGTTCAAGGGCACCTTTGAGGGTGGCAATGCATGGTGTCCAAGATCCCAGGAGTGGCTGGGAGCATGGTGGTCATATCCACCACCACTTTGAGGTTAGGTAGGGCATGGGCAAAGCCCTAAATGTACCTTCTGGATCTGTGTTCTCTTTTCCCCTCTGAGGGCTTTGGCTGCCTGTCCTCAGGGTCAGCACTCATGACTGGATTAAGGCTGGTACAACAAAGAGCTGTGAAGGGACCTCTCGCCCTGGGTCCTTGCCTGAGCTTCACCAGAGCCAGATGAGCCTGCTTTCTGCCTTGACCCTGAACCTGGCCCATCACTAGGATGGTGGCTGTGATCCCTGGGCTGAAGCTGACCTCGGTCCCAACCACTAGCCACGCCCTCTGTCCTGGTTGAGCACAGCGGGATGTCACTCCATTGGTGTGGCGCTGACTTGCCAGCCTGGCTGTCACCCAGGGCCCCCAGCTTGACTGCCCTAGTGGAGCAGCCCCCTCCACCTCCTCCCCAGTGGGCATGCCTGACACTTTGGTCTCAAATATGTGCTCCCACTAAAAAGGAAACCAAATGTGTGAGCCAAACACGAGCCACATTTCATTCCAAAGAGATCCCATAGACAGGGAACTGAAAGGCCAGATCTCTGATGGACATGCAACACCATCACCAAAGGTGTCTACATTACCCAGTATGACTGTAGTTGTTGTACAATATGTACTTCTTCCTGATTTCCCATTGCTGTGTTCACTGGTAGTCACAGGACATCTTGTTCCAGTGGAAATTCTTGGTGTGCAAAACAGAAGATTTTCTTCTTAAATTCTTTCTTGGAAATGACTGTACCTTTTCTATTTTAAATTTTCCCAAAACATGCAATCTGAGGCAGCTGTCTGGCATGAGAAACTTCATCCTGAACAGTTAAAGTCTAACAATATAATAAGCAAGAGTTTTATTCTGGAGACTGTTAGCCAGTCTTAAGTACAGGCATCATTTTCTGTGTTACCTATAATAACAGGTAATACTTGTTATCATATATTAAAGGCTGCTGAAGAAAAAGATTGAACATGTTAAAGCATCACCTGTTCCAAAAACTGTGAAGCAGTCTCTTATATATGTCTAGCTTAAAATAGCTTGTAAATAACAGTATCAAAATACAAACTTAGGCCTTGTTCAGAAGACTTTGACTAATGATTTCTAGGAAGCTGGCATATGACATAAATAAATAGATGACATTACATCAGAAAAACATTATCAATAACCCCAGAAATTCTCTCAGCATTTAACTTTCAGAAAGCCTACCCTACTCCCACCATTGAAATACCTTGTCTTCATGGATATATTAATATATTACATAGGCATGATACACAAAATACACAAAAGATACCTGTTGTGGCCAGTGAGGTGAATAAATATATTACTAAAAGTTAGACCATGACTCTCACATGACTTTCAGATTTGATGTGAAAGGCAAGGAGGTTATTTCTTTCAAGGTCTCAGGAAGGAGTTAGGTTATAAAGTTAAAACAAAAGGTGTGAGACACAGGAGGGAGCAATGATGCTAATTTTTTCTATTATACACACATCTGTGAATACTGTTTATCCTTTCTGCAAATAATTTTGCTAAGATCTTGTGGCACAGTCGTAGAAAGTTTTGTGGAGGTTTCTGAATGTGGAGTTGCAACACTAGCAACATATCTATTTTTCATGGAATTATACCTCCTTTCATCTGGCACCTAAGCAGAGTACATGAATAAAAGAATTAGGGGCCCAGTGCAGATCAGCGCTGCCTTGTCATGGGCAAGTGCCCTGTTTTATGTGCCTGATGTCAACGTCAGAGGAAGCTCACTGCTTCAAATTCATTGTGCTGGTTAGCATTAAAAGCTGACATGAAATGGGAAAGTATTTGCTTGAATAACTGACAAAGTGAGCTGTGGGCAGCATTGGAACACTTCCACACCTGAAGGCGGAGTCTTCGAGAGGACAGAGGGACCGTCTTCTTGACCTAGCACAACCTGCCTGTTGAGCAGATCCCTTCGCTTCTAAGTCTGTAACTAAAAGCGAGAAGAGTGGAGTGACCCACACGTGCTCAGCGTTACTGCTGAGCCAGCTGAACAGCTGAGCAGGTCCACCACAGCTGGTAGAAAACACCTACGTTATAGTCAGCTACCCAGGAAAACAAATCATGCCGTTGCTTTCTGATAAAAGGATGCAACTTCTCTCTCTTCTTAGAGGGAGAGAGAAGAGTCAGGCACTGTGACAGAGCTTGAAAAACAACTACCGCAACCTGTGAGCATCTTTCTTTTTAAGAAATGTCTAGCACAGATGTGGGAGAGAATGGCAACAACGGTGTTGCATGTCATCACACTGAGGTACCAAAAGTACCTTTGTGTGGCACAGAATAGCACTGGGAAGGAGTAGATATGCCTCCAGCAAGTGAGGTAAACCTATCAAAACAATGCTATACCTAGGTTATTTAGCCCTGTATTTCAAGCCTCTTGCATTTATTTGTACAGAGTTAGCTTGTTCATTCCTGCATATATCAAATTGTAAATTTGAGGAAAACAGTAAATAGGAGAGGACATGGAGATCCTGGGAAAACTAGCTGTAAAGACTCAAGCTGGGTCATGTACATGCAAATATCTACGTGCAAGCAGACAGAAATGTACATATTTGTGGGCCAAAGTACTCCTGGCAAGCTTTTTAGAGGAGGTAATTGATGAATGAATTTCTTGGTCCTCTGCAGCTTGTGGGCAGCAATGACTCATTCATCCCCAGTACTGAATGGTGAATAAAACCAGTTCTTTAGGGAATACAAACTTTTATGAAATTTTATGAGGAACTACCCAGGCAGTCTTCTCTGAATAAACCACTCTTCTTTCAGGTGTAAGAGAAAAAATATTGCTGTTTGCAGTCTTCTCAAACATCTGCTCCCTTGCCCACTCTACACCACTAATGGCAGCACTGCCAGACTGAATGGTGTAAAAATCATGGTTTGTGCCTTCAAATCATGAGATTAGTTTATGTATTATTAGAGTTCTTTTTAAAGTTTTGTAGTCAAGCTACTTTGCCTTCCAGGATCTGAGCCATTAGTGCAGCTGAATGAGTAGCAGTTTCTGAATATTCTAATAGTATTTTCTGAATAATTCCTTATTCATAACACACACTGTGAAATTGCCAGCTTACAGATGAATTCAGTGTATTTGAAAAATGAGGCAACTTCTCCAGAGAGCCAAAAGCCATTTTGCCATATAGTGTTTTGACTGCTGGAAAATAAAATAAAAGGTGGACTGGAACCCAGAGTCGTCTCAGTAGATTAGTGCTTCATTGTCTATCACTTTTACGAAACAACATTTTTTTAAGTCAGATATTATAAATCATTATTGATTTTTTCAGAGAAAATTTTGTTCAGGCCTTTGTCCATGACCTCTCAATGTATTGCAGATGAGAAGAGAAAACACAGATTTTCCTGGACAGAAAACTGAACAGCAGGAAGCAACTATTGTTACAGAAATGGAAGCTGTATTGTTTGATAGTATGAATGTTTTCTAAGCAAACACTGCAGGATAAAGACTTTTATTACTATGTACCAATGATACTAGTGATTTGAATGAAATATAAATATATTGTACCGTCAATTAATGTATTTTGTTAATACCGTGGTCCTCTTAATTAAGGTTATATTGTGGAAAAAAAATACTACTTAAGCATAGGTAGAAAGGAATTCACACAGAAGTCGCTCAGACTTGGCACACACTATTCATGGAACCTTAGTTTCCTGGTAGAAAGGGCATTTCTGGTGTTAAGTTGGCCAGGGAGATAAATTTGTCACTTGAATTGTGCACTTCTGCCAAATGCAAATACAGAAATACAATAGGATGCAGTTTTCATGAGTGGTGGAGAGTGTATGACAAAATCCATTTTCAGTGACTAAATAGCAGCTCAATAAATAATCCTGCTAAAGGGAAAGAATTTATTGTTTTTAAAGGTGAGGTGTGTGAAAGCTTCTATTGTACTTGATTTCCTCTAACCCTTTTTTTTTTCACAACCCAGATTTAGAGAGTGGAAAAATGTAATTAATAGTTTGGGATTTCTGAAGTCATGACATAAAAAAAAAAAAAAAAAAAAAAAAAAAAAAAAAACCAAACAAACCCCACCACAACAACTTGCTCAAACTGGCTTGTCTCCATCAACAAAAATTAAATTTCAGAGGAACCTAAAGAAAGATTTAAACCTTTCATTATGGGAAACAATAAGCACTATTGAAATGTCTGTCTTGCCACAAATAAATGATCTAATATATCACTTGGTTAGGAATGGATGATTACACTCCTTCAGAACCTGATAAGCTCTTCCCAAATTCAGCTCTTCTAAAAAAGGTTACAAAAATACTTTTATCAAGCAGCTGATAAAAAGTGAAATGAAATACTCTTTATGTAGCACATGCAATTAACCTGGGGAAATCGTTGTCAAAGGATGCTATTGAAGCCGATTGATTATTGGATCTTTAACAATGGGAGATTTGAATATGAACAAAGTGAACACTCAGCATCTCATTAAACTGAGAGAAAAATGTGGTTGGATTCTGCATCCTCAGGTGCCAGTACAGAAGCCAGTCACTAATTTATCATGGTTTAAAAACTTCATAGGCACAGTAATTCATAATTGTTAATTGAAGGACTTCAATATCCCTCTGAATCATGTTCTACCTCTCAGTAAGAAGCAGAATAAGGGACTGAGCCACCTCTGGTATAGTGTAGTACTTGATATTCCATGTTCCCTGAAACTTCTCTCTGCAGTCAAGAATCAGATAATAGAGCATTCATTGTGAACGGGCTGAAGGGAGAGAAAGATGGCTATTTGGGCTCACTTGCATGAGGTGAGTGAATGTGTGACAGTTGGTTCAGGCAAAGTTTGTGTTGAGTAGAGGTCCACAGCTCTGCCAGAACTCTTCTCACTCCTGGCTAAAAGCCTGTACCTGTGTTGCACCCTGAAGTCACCGAAACAATACTTAGTAGCAGCTTAGTTTCTGTTCTGCCCTTCATCTAAGTCCTTCCATGTATGTATGGTAATTTCAACGAGAATGCAGCCCTTACCCTTATTTTGCATTCCTGTGCATATGTAGCATATATATGAATTTGGAAGGACTCTCTTTTACCCCAGTGGACTTTGAATTAGGCCTTCTAGAAATACTGACTACATCTCTTGTTTTCTTCTAGTTTTAATGTTAATAGGTCTAGTGATAATTTATTACTCAAATTTTTGTATGGATAGAAATCCAGCAATACATGACTATTGAGCTGAGGCATCATTTCCATATGTGATGAGTTTTTATAAAATAAAGCATATTTGGGGCTAATTTATCCTTCTAAAATATAAATGTTGCGATTAGCACTGGAATTACTTCTTACAGTTCCAAAATAATTAAATAATGAGGGAAAAAAATGTTCACTCACTGCATAATGAATCCATCCAACAGGGCACAATAGACACAGTCATATTAAAAACTGGATCATTACCCTTCTTTTCCTGCAATTAAGGTCTCCACAGGATGTGGATGTTCCATTGATATCAGTCAGTCTAATAACACTTTAATTATTTTTAGAAGTCAGATAAGTCATGCAGAATCTGAAATAAAACTAGCTCAATATTTTCGCAGAGACACGTCGGCTTACCTTCTCCCTGCTTGCATACGCTTTCAGAAAATATGTGAGCAGAACATGAGTGCAAGTACCACATGCTCTAATGCTATCTTACTGAGAAGTAACCCTATGTCTATCATGTCATTTGTTTCCTTTAACTATTCCTCAGGGATTAGTTTGACTAGCCTATTGCTTCATGTTTGGATAATGTGGCTAATCCTTTCCAGTTTCATTATTCTAATCACTTGCAAGCTGGCTCCCTTCTGCCTGACTATATGGCAGCCAGACAGTGCTTCTTTCCTTTGTAAAGTGGCATGCACTGAAAATGCAGAACACCTTTTTTTGTAGCCTCTGTTTAAAAGCCAGGTCTGGCAGCTGGTTTAGTGTGTGTTTCAAAACTACATAGACAGAAGGACCTTTGGGAGATGATGCTTTGCATCAGGCTGTCTTCTTAGATCAGTGCAGACTTTTTAGATTTTCACTTCCAATTGCATTCTATCCATAATTTCTGTGTTTAATTGCTAGCTATAAATGTGCATGCCACTGAAATATCTGAAAACTTTGAAAGGTTTCATTTTAAAGTGTCCCTCTGGTGATATAATACACTTTGTAAGTAAAAGATATGTCGGTATTACACGCACTCTGCACACTCCCTCTATGATTTCCATGTCATGTTTGCAGAGTTTACTAGTAAAAACATGTTTGTGCTGTCCTCGCTATTTCGATTGCAGTGTAATTTACAAAAAAGCAACACACATTTGCCTCTGCTTTGTCCATAAACACACAAAAGTCATCACGAATGGTCTGAGAAAACAAATTTATTCATCACTAGAATGAGCATGGAAGATGCTTTAAATAATGAAGCAAGAGCCAGAGAAGGAACAAAGCAGTTTGCCATTTGTTAAGGGAAGGTAAAAAAAAAAAAAAAAGAAATGTTAGAGGGAGCAATCAGATTTTACTACCATTATTGCTACAAGAAAAATTTGCCACAAACAGACAAAACCACTTTTCACTGTTTTCAACTTACTGAAACATTTCTCACCTTCAGATACTGTATCTGTAAATCTGAGGCAATCATTCATACTTACCTGGCTGCTCTCACTGAAGGTATGTGAAACTTCATTTTTGTGTTCATCACAAGCTAAATACCACCCACTACTCCCATTTTAAAGATGAGAAAACTGAGCTGTAAAAAGGTGAATTACCAGCTCTGAAAATTTCCCCTCAACCTAAACTGAACTTCTCATATAATTTTGAGTGTATACCTGAAAAGAAGCTTTTTTTTAATACTGTCTACTGAAAGAATGTCGATCTTTTTCTCCTTTGGGCAGAACTCCAAATCCAATCCATAGATTTATCCCTGGATGTGTTTAAGATACGGGTGGATGAGGTGCTGAGAGATATGGTTTAGTGGTGGACAGATACGGTTGGACTGGATGATCTCTAAGGTCTTTTCCAGCCTAGTGATTCTATGATTCTATGATTCTATGATCTGATACAAAAAAAACCACCACCAAAAAAAAAAAAAAACAAACCCAAAAAACCCAGGGAATTAATTTAAAGATCAGTTTCAACCACCTCATATTCATCCTGGTATTTTTCCAAGTGGCTTGATTTCTTCAGAAAACAACATTCAGAGTACCTTTATTTGTCTTTACCTCCAAATTACCTATTGCGTCTGTCCAAATATGCACTTTCCAAATGATCAGCTCCATCACTTAGAGAAACTTTCTGTTCTGTCTTTTGCCACTGGGAAATGCTTCCTTCAAATTAAAATTTAAAAAAAAAAAAAAAAATTTAAAAAAAAAAACTTCAGCCACCACTGAATGTTGTCCAAGATCTTTTCACCATAAAGACTGTCTTTTGGAGATATCAGTCTAAGAGATTATTGGATTATTTTTTTTTTCTGTACTCCACAGGATTTTGTGCCTCCTGTTTTGTGCAAGGACAGTCATTTGTGCTTTGATTCTGTCTAGTAAAATCTGCTTTGTCCTACAAGACCAGTCTATTTCAGACCAAAACTTGTGAAGATATTTTAGGAAAAGGCTCATGAAACACATCCATTAATGGCTCTGATCTTTGTATCTCAGCTATGGACCTGTCCTCAAGATTAATAAACAATAAATGATGAGACACTTGTATTAAATACTTATGTGATTTAAATAACCTATGGCAAGGACATGAGAAAGAAGAAAGGTGTGAAGTGGGCTGTGCACTGGTCCTCATTGCAAATCTTAATAATGATGTGAAAATTAAATTGGTGATCACATCTCAGCCACTAATTAAGTCCATTGTTAGTCAACTACCCACACATTATATGATGCTGCTGTTCACCAGTATACAGTATTTTGATCTGTAATGTGGAAAATGCCTAAGTTTCACATCATATACATATACATTGGCTCACATACATCAACTAAGCATCGGAGAAATTAAAACACCTGCCAGGGTCTGTTGACAGGATGATCAGGTTGGGAAAATCAGACTTGCTTTAGGCTAGAGTTAAGATGAATTTTCAGGTCTGTGGTGAACTCTCTGTTTCTCAGCTGACTCAAACCACACTGATAGCTTTCTGTGTACTTGATAATTAAGTTGGTCTTAATGTAGTAAAAAAAAAAGGACAATCACTTTAAATCCAGTTTCCCATAGATACACTTTTGCCATTGTCATAAATGTATTACAGGTTCAATTTTCCTGGGGAAAAACTTGCTATTGTCTGTGTTGCTTGCTAAATCTAGGTCAAGAATGAAAGGTTTAAGTGACTGAGAAAAAACAGCTGGTGATTTTTCAAGCAGTTAATCGAAATCTGGTTAATTGTTTCTATTGCACTCTCAGGGAGAGAAATAGATAAAATGAGAAGCAAACAACTTGATAGCATCAGGGTTTGCTAAACCTTTTCTTCAGCTGTCTACACTGATACAAGGAAAATAATTCCGTATTTAAGAATTTGCAACAGGTTTGCAAATGAGAGTTTATACGGTGTTATGAGATTTTATAAGGAGGATGCACTTGAAACTTCTCTTACATACAATATTTATTCAACAAACTACATTGCTGTTATTATGCTTTTAAATTAGTATAAATGAAAACATAGACCTAATGTGGGCATTTTATAGAACTGTCTTGTGATTTAAATGGTCCATTGCAACCGGCTAAGACCTTCTGTAACATTAATTCCACTTACATTATTGTGAAAATGGCATGCTTTTACTCTGATTTGTTTCTGCATATACAGAGTCCTTGTATACCTCATTCAGTTAAAAAAAAAATATATATACAATGTTTTTCCTTGAATTTGCAGACTTAACCTTACAGACAGAGCTGGTATTAATGTTTGATGAATGATAATGTTCACGGAAGGTGCAGCATTGCTTCACAGAAGACAAAAAGCTTTTAAGGAGCACAAGGTAGAGCCTTTAGGTGTTCTGCTTCATGATACTGGAAAAAGAAGGAAGGCAGACATGTAAAATACAATTTTTTAAACATTTGGAGAACTTTCATGTAAGGAAAGATATCTGCATGTATTGTGAAGACATCCAATGACTTTTTACTGTTCTTCTGTCTTAATGCTGGCATAAAATCAATTGAAAACCATGCAGGCTACAACTTGAGTGGTCTGTGGAAGATTTATAGCTTAGATGTACTCTTGAATGTAGGAATTCTGCACAATTTTCTGGAATTTTGGGTTTGCTAAATACTGCTTAGGTTGCTTAATATTACTTTACAAGCACTCGTAAGTCTTGTCTTGGACTGAAACATCATGTTAGAGAAATCTGGCTATGTTATCTTTTCCTTTTGATGGTCCTAGCTGATCAAGGGATTTTAAATACTTTGATGACTCTGGACCTAAGCAGCCTTGTCTGCATTAAAGGAAAGAATGCAGAGTTTTCCTATATGATTGTAGCTCATGGGAAAAATTACACTGATCTTGGAAAGCTTTTTCTACTCTTTAAAACTGTCATTTTCTATTTCATTTATTGTTGTGTGCACTGTCTGTCTATTTAAGTGCAAGTAATAGTTAGATAAACTGTAAAGAGACTTTTTTAACCCACCTGATATTAAGTCATGCTTTCATTTTATCAATGTTATGTAGAAAGATTCTGAATTTGAAAATAATAGGCACTACATTTGATAGCTTTTCTTGCACCAGCCACTTTATGTGTTTTCTCAGAACATCTTATGATATACTAAATTAAAAAAAAAAAAAAAAAGAATTCTGGACAAATATTTGGGATACCCATTCATAGTTGTATGATCATTTAGTTTGTCTGTTAGTGCCAGCTTCAGTTTGAGAATACATGATATTGAGGGGAAAAAAAACCCCAAAGCTTAATTAATTTTTTGTTAAATCTTCAACAGAATTTTTCTAAGAGCATTTAAAATAATTTTTACCTTAAAGCAATAATCCAGTTTTTTTGTATCACAATCTTAAATTAAGACAATTCATAGTTTGAATTAGATTATTCACAGCTCAAACCACAACTGCATCTCATCATCCCATCATATGGATGTCGTTTTCCCATTAAAAATAAAAAGGAAAATACATTAAAGATCAACATCTAACACAAGTAAGGATGGAGGAGATTGTGAAAGCAACCTCCCTTGCTGTTGTTTGCCAACTGATTTTATTTAAATCCAAATTCTTCAGTTATTGAGGACAGTGAAAGTTTGCCTTTGATTTGTTTTCAGCCATGATTTAGCTGTTTGGAACACAATCAGACATATGGCACCACCCATTTGTGTGTTATCATTGGATATGGCATATACAGAAGCAGCAAGGATTCCGCTGGCATGGAAGTAAGTCTCTGACAAACACTGGAAACAACCAGAGGGTTTAACATTTAGTTTGCTTGATAGGAGGGAAAAGATGACAAAGAAAGTAGCAAAAGTTCCATCCTACTAGCTCTGATCATTGCATGCTTGACCCACAAAAGCACACGCTTAGTTGTAAGCACATGAGTAATCCTACTAAAATCAACACTATTCCTCAGTAATATGATGCAAATAAATGCATACTTGTTAAATCCTGTACTCTTCTTTATCTCTGCTGCAAACATATGAACTGTGGGTGGGTGTTGTTTTAATTTGTGTTTCTAAAACTTTTTTTAGAACACTAGCAATTCATCCATTTTTGCATAACTCAAAGCCAACTGCTTTTTTGTGACAAAATATCTACTAAAAGTCTACCTTAGAGTGCGGGAAAAAAGTAAGAATTTGTCCTCAAATTCATGATCTGATTTTTGGAAAAGTTAGAAGTGTCTGAAAGAAGAGTAAATAATTCCAGTTACCTATCCTAATCCTACCTGTCTTTACATTATTGAAAATTCTCTTTGACAGATGGAGTATCACTAAGAAGTTACTGATTCTAGAATTTTGGGACTAATTCTGACAAGGGGATTGTAGATGCCTCCTGCAGAGAATAGCTCTTAAATTTGTGCACAGAAGCTATCAGCAGTTTCTATTTTATATGGATTTTGTGTGTGTGTGTGTGTTAACTTGCTACAAACAATTAAATTCAGTATTTAAAACAAAACCCACTGTCTCTTCATATAAACCATCTCATGGGGGGAAAAAAAATTAAACTAAAGCAACTCTTTTGGTTAGGAGATGGAGGATAATAGACAACTCAATTAGACTATAGGCCTATCTTCTCTATAAGTAAAGTTATAGAAAATTAATTCTATTTCCCTCATTCCTCCACCTCCCATTATTCTCCAGTCACAGATTGGTTTATACGCTGTTTTCAATTTCTTCTTATGGAAATGTCATCTGTGCATATAGTGTTCTCCTTTGTTATGGTAATTTTATATTATATCTCAAAAAAGATGTGGACAGTGGATTGGTATAATCTAAAAACTCCAATCAGAAAATAGAATGAAATCATCTTCATTGTTGCCAACAAAGTCATTGTGCTGCATCACCAGTTTATAATGAGAACAGTAAGGAATAATATCAGTTAGTATTGAACAAATCTCATTCAGCAATTTTTGACCATCACAAAAGCTTTTAACTTCAAAAACTATAATTTTGGAAGCGAGAAGCATGTCACATTCTTTATACATATATGTACATGAATTAGAAAAGCCTAGCATACAATAATGAGCACAATAAGAGTTTTCACTCCTATTCCAAACATTTAAGTATGCTTCTGAAGAATTTTGTATAACAAAGCAACTCCAAACTTACTAAGAATTAGCCATCAAAACAATGTTTCAGTATGCATTTTAACTTACTTCTTCCTCATAAATAAGATATGTATTTTTTTCTCTAACCAGGCAGTTTACACTAGAGTGATTCCTTTAAAATCTCAGGTCAGTACTGAAGATTTTCTATGAAACATGTAAGTGCTTGCACATTTGTAAAACATATATGGATGGCATTTCAATGAAATCCAAATAACCCCATTATTTTACATGTGAAAAAAAATAGTCTGAGTGGACTGCCAGCCTGTTTGCTATATTTAACAATTAGTTGAATACACAGGCTCCTTGAGGACAAAAGACAGAAGGGCTGCCAATTTTCTGTATGGTTGGTAGATCACTCATAGCCTCAGGCTAATGAGCTGTAGTTTATTTCTCTGACCCCTTCCTGAAATGCCTGTAACAGTGTTTGAAGTGTGGTTCTAGGGCTGCTATCATCCATCCTGATTTCACATTTCTAATTAGACCAAATATAGTCTAATCAAAATGTAGAAAATATGAGAATGCTCTGGTACAAGTAGAGTGATAACGATGCTATTCACTGGCAACATGATGAAAAATAAAACCAGAATGGGCAACAGTGAAAACACAGATGTGTTTTTGGAATGGATTTCCAAACAAGCTCAGCACCAAACAGTTCCGTTTTAACCGCCTATGAAAATGGCTGTATAGAAGTCATCACTAACAATTTTATTTAAATATCATAAAGGGAAGAAAGTTCCTGTGAAAGTTTGACGCTAGCTGTGGGAATTAATTTTGAAAGTCTAACCTGGAATAATTTACATACTAGATTTACGAAGGTCTCATAAAATAAATATATAAATAAAAGAGCCTCAGATATTTGTTGTAGTATTAACAAATGACAGCCTACTAATTCACAAGACCACAGTTATCTTGGCCCTGATTCATCAAGGTAGTGAGCTTGGACCACACCGAAACCATATCCCTTAAGGCTGATGGGGTGTCTCTGTCACTCATATGTGTGCACCCCTAATGAGTCCGTGTGGAGTGTGAACCCATGCAGCTGGTGGATTTATCAAAGAAAACGGAAACATTTCTTGTATGATGTCAGAGCATTTGGGGGTGGGAGTGAGACAGTAACATATCTGAATGTAAGCCAGAGAAAGAAAGGACAAGTTAAGAGCTAGAGGTAGGCTTTAAATGCTCTGACATTATTTTAAAATACAGATCAAAGAGGTCATAGGGAGAACAGAAAGGGAGGGAAAGTGAAAACTGGCGGGGGAAACTCTGGACTAAAAAAAAAAAAAAAGGTAAGATGGTGCTGCCCAAGCAATTTTGAATAGTTATATAACTTCTTGAAGAATTCCTTACCATTCAGTATTTTTGAGTGGTGCTTATTACTGCTTAAATGGAGGTTCTTTGCAGCAAATTTCAGATTGACCCATGCTAATGTGAAATATGCTTCAAAACAGAGATTTTTTTTTTTTAATTTAAAAAATAATATCATCTACTGGTTACAAATATAACTAACATTGTGCGTGATATTTTTTCATGATCAGTGAAGAGAATATGCAACAGTTAGTATGATTATCGCACCAGCCTGTCAACATGGGTAACGAAGGATTTCACAAGAAGTGTGATCCTGCAAGGATCTTCCTAGTCCTAAAGCCCCATTTTCCCTCTCCCTTCTCCTACCCTCTTCCCTCCCTGTAACCTTTGTACTATCCCTCTGTTTCTCCTTTCCCTTCTTCTCCAATCTCCCTCTAATTTTCTTTTCATCTGCTTTGTTTCTCTCACTGTTCAGATGAGGTTTGCTAAGGTGGTTACTATTTTGCTTCTGCATCTGCTATGAAAGGAATTTCATTTAAACTTTAAGCATACGCTGGCCCTTGGCCCACAATTCATTTGCCACAAATGTTTCTAAGAGCCCGGCAGATTGAAATACAGCTTTTGATTCACTGGGAAGGTTGTGATTGACTCCTAGTCCTCCACTCCCAGCCTTAGAATTGAGTGTAGATAAATGCAGTTCAGCTTGTTTTGTTCCTGAAATAAGTTTCTACAATGGCACTTGCACCCTGGGACACTTGTTCCCTGGAGGACAGCCTCACTTTACTGAACTACTCTCCGTTTGCCAGGCACTGGTTCAGTTGTGACAATTCTGCCTGCATCTGCAATATTTTCAAAGGGTCTGAAGCCTGAACTACTTTAGGAGACTTGAAGGAAGCAACCCCTGCACTTGGCTATCGTATTGCACTGGTGACACATGACACGCTTTGTGTACCTGCCGAGTTCAATATTGTGAAAACTGACACTCTTATTCTTGAAATGGGCCTTTTGACTGCTTTAAACCTCTAAGTTGTTAATGGATGTGTTTCTTCCCCAACAGAACTGAATAAACCTCCTTGTTTAACCTCTGTCTCCATTGCGACAGGCTGTGCTGAGTCCGACACTGGGCTGTGCTCTGGCACTGGTGCATCAGAAAAGAAGTGATTCCCATACAACAGAAACTTAGATGTTTGACTTTGTCTGGGGAAAAAAGCTGTCCTAGGAGCTACAAAAGCAGGAAAAGAATGGCTTCATAGAATACACTAGCTCCCAGAGTAGGAGTTTCAAATTCTTGCCAACATGGAAAAAAGAGATAGTTGGATGCATCTGAACTTACACAAGCTGAATAAAATGATTTTGAGGGACAATCACACACTCCCACAGACAGGAGGATATTAAATGCCAGTGATATGTAAAATCTTTTTTTTTTTTTATCAAAGGGTTTCCATGTAGCACAGGCATTAGCATTCCAAATTAGACCACTGGTCCATTTATTCCATTTCTGAGTTCCCCATTATAGCCAGTAGTAGGTGCCTCTGAGGGGTATTCAAGAAGCACACCATAAAATGGGCAGAATAGCTTACAGAGAAAACACTTTTCCAGCTTCTCTTTTTGTCATAGGTTAGATTATTCTGTGTGAAGTTACTTGTTAAGACCTTTAATAATGTCATTTGAATATTCTTACCATTTGATACATGGGAAATATTTTGCAGAGCATTCTGGGCACGTTGTTTCAATTACATACTTTATAAAATTCACTAACAGGAAGACAGAGGCACTTTCACACCAATGCTCTGGATTTATGTTTTTATTTAATGCTGCCTAGAGAATGATGCTGCTGATTTTGCAAAGCTATTCTTGGGTCTGTTGTTACCGCATAGTTTTATTGTGCTTAAGAATACACCAGCAGGCTCTGAAGAGAATTTCTGCATCGTATTGTACACATGAAGTTGGTTGGAAACTGATTTCTTTTTTTCCATATGGCAATTTAACAGGATGAAATGATTTTAAGATGCCTGATCTCAAACAGAAGCATAAACTCCATTCCTAAGCCACATACTAGTATCCAAACAAGTCTCTGTGGCTTCTGTGGTCCCGACTGTGATCTTTTGCAATCAAATCTTTTCCTCTCAAGTTTATTCCAAACTTTCAGCAATTATGGAAGTGCTGTGTGACGTTTTTACTTGTGACCTACTAGTCTCAGGCTAACAATACATGTTCTTGTTGTAAGATAACTAGTTCCCAGTAGCTAAAACTAATGTATGCATTTGATGATAAAAATTGAAAATGTATTAGGAACTATGTGAGACAGTTCCTTCCATGAACTATGTCTAGGATAGATGAAGTTATGTTGGCTTCTAAAATGCATAAAATAATCCATAAACCCTATGTTTTGTTTTCTTTATCAAATATGTTATTTGAGGATGAATTCAATCTTTTTACTGATGAATAGGAATCATTAGTACTTTCTATCAAAGTCGGTGAGGATATTGAATTGCAAATCCATGGAAATATTCTAAATTCTCTGAGATATTCTCTTCTAGTTCAGGGCAATCTTTTCTTTTGTTAATCCACCTTGGAAGCAGAGAGTCTGCTGCATGTCTTGTCATCACATGTGGACCTAGAAACCCTGAGAATATGAGTAGCCGTGAAGGTGGGACCATGACAGGCACTGCTCCCACGATTTTAGTTCTATAAAACAGCCTAGCAGTTAGCAAAGAAGACAGGTGCCTGGGAAGTGACCTGTGCTGAGACTTAGGAAACAAGTACCTCTGAGAGCGCCTGCCACCAGGAGGGCTTCTGCAGGGCTCAGCTTCTGGATGTGAGAGATGTTCACCTGCCATCCAACTGCACAGTGGGAAAGAGACATCCAGCTTTGAAATCAAGCTACTTCTTGCAGAATGTTTTAAGCGAACCAGTAAAGCAAAAATGTTCTTCTGAATCCTCTCCAACCCATTTTATCAGTTGTCTATTTTGATGAACCTGAACAAACTGACTGTGATACTATCAAAATCACACAAAGTTTTGAGTTCTAAAGCCACTGCCATAACATAGCCACAAACTAAGCTTTTAAATTTCTGTAATACTTTTTAACTATTTCTGAAAATAATAACTATGCAATTTATTTGCAGTAAATTCTGCTGTGATCCTTCTTTCCTAATAGATGACTAGAGACAGCCTTGTCCCTTTCAAAATGGCTCTAGTAAACTGCCTTTACATTCTCACTGTAATTAATTAGCAAATAGCTTGAAGCAATCTTTTTTGCTGTGTTGCTTCCACAACTGTAATCTAGATTTTAAAAATTTTTACTCATAATAGAAATCTGAAAAACTAGACTCTGATGGTAGAATTCACATCTGTGGGAATCTGCAAAATTTCTCGAGGAAGAAGCATTAAGCACAGACACACTCATCCATGTATTACCCTCAGGCCAGTTGGAAAATCGAATGTTTTAATCAGGCTTTCAAAAACTGCAAATGCCTCACCTAAAAAAAAAAAAAAAACCAACAAAACCTTAGAAATCTTTTGCCTCAGCTATCTCACACAACTCCCAGGTAAAATGTCATGCTCAGGTGTCTCTCCAAATATAGCAGTAACATGTATATAAGACTGTACACTGATGGTGTTCAAAGCCCAGTTATAAAATCATAGAATCATAGAATGGTTAGGGTTGGAAGGGACCTTAAAGATCATCTAGTTCCAACCCCTCTGCCATGGGCAGGGACACCTTCCACTAGACCAGGTTGCTCAAAGCCACATCCAGCCTGGCCTTGAAGACTTCCAGGGATGGGGCATCCACAATCCACAAAAAAAATCATATTTTTTTTTATCATAATTATGATAAAACATCCAAGACAAAAGTACATCTAAGAATGATTAAAAAAAAAAAGTAAATAGTGCCACAGAATTATTTTAATATTTTGCACGGGGCTTGTCATCCTTGATTGCTAAAACAGAATAAAAGAAACAGAAAAATGGTAATTTTGAAAATAAGGGTTAAAGTGGAAGAGGCCTTCAATACTTATTAGACACTTAAATTATTTGCTTTTTGGTAATAAGAAGGTAATGAAACATGGTCCTCATCTAGCCTAAGCATCCCACCTCTAACTTGTCCCTTGCAGCAGGCAGAATGATTTAGCTGGCCTGATGCTGATTCAGGTTCCGAGTGGGTTTGCATTCGTGTGAGAGAGCTGGGAAGTGACTGTGTCCCTGTGCCTCAAATGGCAGAGCTGGGTGGTAAAATCCGTCTGCTCAGATTGATCAGTGCAGAACATCTGACCAGAAAGCCAGAGGCAAGAGCCACGTCCAGGCTCAATCACAGAAGTGCAGGAAGATGTTCAGGATGAGACATGGACAGGACGGAGGGCCCTAGGCTGGGTTGAAATGTGGTCTTGAGCCATGGGCAGGGTTGGGAGAAGCCACAAGGAGTCTGGGCAGGGACAGGCAGGGCTGTTGGTTATCTCCAGAGCCCTGAAGTCAGTGACTGGTCACGGTCATAGCTGACCTCAGCTGAAAGCTGGTTCTAATGGACACTCATAAATCCCAGTTATGTTAATTGTGTAAAACATTGATATGTGCATGGAATATAATATACATGTGTAGGAGAACATGTGTCTCTCTGGGTTCTGAGTGGGAATGAGTGTTGTGGCCCACAAAGAAGACTGGCTTATTTTAAGGATTCAGCCAAAAATGGAAATCTGAACATTCAACATATTGCTCATGCAAGTATCTCCAATACTCCTGGATACATTAAATGACACCAGAGAGCTGTATTTATGCAAGTAGTTGGAGACTGTAAATTAAAATATCTACAATCAGATGTGGAATCCCACTTTTAGATCTCCTACAGCAGGCTTGTGCCATTCTGGAACAGCACCTAGACTCCACCTGCAACATCCTGACACAGCAGAGAGAGCACTGTATGCCTGTACTTAAGTCAAGGAATTGAACTCCTGTGTGCCTAGGGGTTGTTACCTATATATTGCGAGAGCGGCTTCATGGTATTTTGCTAGCCGGAGTTAAACCACGACAGTCCTAGATTTATAAGCTCTCATTAAAAGCAAAAGGGGTTTAGCTAGGCAATAAGATTTGGAGAACTATTTAGAAATAAAATAGGTATTTGCAATTACAGATCTGAATCACTCTCACGTTTTATTTAACTGTATTGATTAGATCTTCTATGAGGAATTCAGACGTGTAACTCACAGGTAGATACCATGTCTAGGTTTCCACAGTTCAGGTCTGACTCTGACCACAGGTATCTCCATGTGCGTATGACGATTGTTCAGGGCTAGTGCACGTTATCTTCTCCAAAGTGGTAAATGGAAAATAACAGCTAAGTGGGAAGAACTGTTTTTTCTTCAGGTTAATGAATATTAATTGGGGGTGAATGTTTGAATCTGAATGACCTTCAAAGATGGATTTGTAGTGATCCCCCTGGTTTGCACATTCCTCACCAAACAGCGCCTCTAAAAACAGGGTTTGTTAATAGCAAGACAGTTTTCAAGTATGTGCCTGCATGTCCACTGAACTGTAAAAGAGTGAAAGAAACAGAGTTAACCTAAATTCTAGATATACCACTCCACTTGAAAAATTTGCATCCTTAACAAACCAGAACAATGGATTCTCTAAGGGTGACCTGAGGGTGGCTGGAAGAGGCACAGCGTAACAGGGTACATCTCCGCTAACCTCCACCGACAGGCTGGTACCACAGCTGCCTCTGAGGAAGAAACGCCTCCTCATTACCTCTGTTGGCCAGAACAAACTTTTCTTCTGGAGGCAAGGTGAGCAGCTTGCTTGCACCTTGAGAGTGGTTGTACTAATTGTGTACAAATTAAGTAAATTTGGAAACGCTGTCCTGATTGCTTGAATTTATTTTGGACTGGCATTAGTCTTGTACAAACTTCCCAGCCCAGGCACTCCAATCTGATTTCTGGTTCAGTTCTGGAAAACAAATACCACTTTTGTATTTCAAGCAAGAATAGCAATTGCTTAAATATTCTTTATTCATGCTCAGCTCATTGATTTTCCTTAGTGTTGGCAGATTAGTGGGAGTGGTTTTCCCTGAAGGGCTGAATACAAGTGGTGAGGTTCTAGATCACCCTGGAGAAGGGAGCCAGCAATTACTTTTCCCAACAGTGTTCCAGGAGTACATTATAACTGGATTTTTGGTTTTTTTTTCTGCTGCTGACAGAATGGTATCTGTGCTCAGGCTCTTTTCCTCCCACAGCAGATACGTGAGATTCTGCAAGAAATTAGGTGGTAGGTGAGATAGCTGAAGTGTAGGCAGCAGAAAATTCTTCTTTCTGATTTCAGCATTTTAAAAATCTCAAAATTACACCTGTAGTCAAAAGTTACAAATAGTCCCATTAACTTGGATTTTCTTAAACTATGGTGTCATAATTTTTTTTATTTCACAACAGACTTGCATCTTAGATGAGAGTGATCAGATGTGAGTAGGCTTAATGGGAGTAGGAAGATTTTCCAAGTGGCAGATTTGCATACTCTTTTTTCTTTACCAGTTTCTGTATAAATTTTTGAGAACTTCGGATATGACACAGCATCTGCAAATGGATCTATTTGTACAATACTGAGGAGTGTTAACTTCCCCTCCGGAAAGTAGGCTCAAATAATTTGTGATTAAATGTGTTTTCAGAAAGCCATTATCCGATATTAATAACTAGTTACACATAACTCCAGCTGTTCCATGGTTATATATGGTATGAAGATGTTGATGTTAACTATTCATGCTGTGGGAATTTTTATTTACTCCACTGTTTTCTGTTATAGATACGGACTTGATAGCATATGGTTACTAACATTCAGATAACTTCTCCAAACACAAAATCAAGGTAAGATGTCTCAAATTTACGTATTTTAAGGACACTAGGAACCACTGTGACAGTCTAGCTTGATCAGTTAATAACATATCTTTATGATCTGTGTGCATCTTGATACCATTGATCAGAATGCTGTAATGACTCTTGGCTGGGTGTTCTTTTCTCCTTTTTATAATGTCCAGAAAGAAAAATCTAAATAATAGATATGACTACTTTCCAATTGAACATTGCAGTCAGAAGTTACGGGCTATTTATTTTAATATACAACAAATATACAATAACAAATGTAGAAACAATGGACAATGAAAACCCTGAAACGACCTGATGCTTCCACTTACCTCATCAGAAGTTGCTTTAGAGAATCTTTCTTATTTGCATGGTGTTTAATTGCAGAGTGCATTTGATTGAATAGGTTATGGCTTATCATTACAAGCATCCACTCTGGGTTAGGGACCGGCTTCTTCCCAAACATCTTGCCTGGGTTCATTGATACAGAAGCTTCTGCATGCAAGGGCCTGCCTGTGGAGTTGATAAGCGAGCTGCTGATGAGCTACCTTTTCTTCCCAAGTGTAATTTTCCCTTGAATCGTTGTTGATTATGAAGAATATCCTCCCCCTCACATAATTCAGCAAAAGGTCTTGTGCAAATAACTCTTTAGAACTAGGTTCCAAGTACTGTGTATTTGGCAAAAAAGTTGCATTTACCACATCCCCCTGCACAATACATTTTGCTGCTCCATCCAGCTGCTTTTCTCTTCCTGACAGTGTCTTATTCAGTGCTCACTTTCTAAATAAGTAAATGCAATAAAACCTATGAAAAAGCATCTAATACTGTTTTGCTGCTCAATTAAGTGCTAGGTATTCATGTTGAATACCCTGAAATAATTGTAGCTAAAAAAATATTACTTCTTAAATTACAGTCTGGATTTTGAGAGTGATGGCAATGTTTAAAGAATGATGAATTATTTAATGTTTCTAATAGAGAAATTTGTTAGAGTTTTACTTATTTGACTACTTAAGCAGATGAGCATAGCAGTATTGAATTCTGAATGCAAGCATTTCTGCATTTGGACACTGAACACTCTGCTACGTATATAAGTTGTTATTACATCTAACTGAGTGGGAGTAAACCTTCTGTGACCGATGTCTTATTAGAAGATCCTGTGAAAATATTTTGTGAAATATTCTGTATCACTTATTTTTAATACATAAAAGCATGGGGCCTTGCAGTCAATTAATTAAAAGAAAAAGTACTGATGATCCTTCTCATCTTTCAAGAGCTCTTTGCTTTTCAAACTCTGCCTGGTCCTGAACTAAAACATGAAACCAAAATATTGAAGACTATAAATCTTCAAAGAATGAGGAAGCAGTGCAATAGTTTCAGATAATTCTGGAAAAAAATATTCTGTTTGGATTTTTATAACTCATTTGCTTTTTAATGATATTTAATTATTTTAATGACATTTTGTTTTGATGGAGGAAGACCGCATTACTGCTTGTTTTGTTAAAACAGAAGCTGTTATCATTCAGAAATACTAACATTTACCCACCAGTGATCTGCATTTTCTTGTCTTTTTTTCTACAAACAGCACATATTCTACTCATAACCTTCTGACCAGACTGAATAGATATATACATCCAATGTACACTGAAGAATATTGTCTGATGAAATTTGTGGGTTCAAATTAATGCCTACACTCAAGAACTTTTCTGGATCATGTGTCTTCTGGCCCTCATGCCCCCTCCCCCGCACTCTTTAGCCCAGCACTGCCCTGACAGGTCCCTTCCCATAGCTCAGTCTCTCATTTCAGCCCTTATGTGTCATCCCATCATCTCCAGCATGCTGTCTCTTGGCTTTCCTCCATGGCTCCACCCATTGGGAACATCGTTTTATTTGCTGGAGGAAAAGAGCTTGCTTTGAACCTTCCACTTGATCCCTGTCGATGATGATGTCTGAGTGTCACCTCTTAGCAGTGCCTTGAAAGATGTGTTCCACGCTCAGCCCCTCCCTCTGTCTGTTTGGGTTTTGTTCATCTTGCACCACCCATTATTTCCTCCACTGTGACACTGCTTCACACTTCTTCCTGGAGATTCGGGAGATCCGTGTTCTGCATGCAGGACTGCCGCAGGTTATTATTTTGTGTGAACTCAGGCAACCCACCAATAAAAACACACGTATTTATGTTTCATTTACGCAGATGGTTAAGAGGGAATCTTGCAAGTGACCTGTTAATTTGCATACAGGCTGGGGGTTCACATAACTGCCTGACTAGATCTACCCTTCTGGCACTTTTGCAAATATTTGTGCATCTTCTTCTGTGTTTGCCATTTACATTGCTGACACCTTTCTTAAACATCCCAGTAAAATGCTATTCTGTATACACGCAAAGCCATCTTTTAGACTGAGCTACCACAGAAGCTCATGGCATTGAGACTCCTATTGGAAATTTTCCTTCCCTACAGGAAGTGAAAAAGTAATTTTGACCGTCTGTGCAAAAGGGGTTTTGGGAAGTGCTGGTTTATGTCAGACTGCAATCCTATATGCCACGCCCTTTGCACAGGGGAGGGAAGTGCAATGCACACATCCAGATCTGAAAGAGGACTGGAGCAAGCCAACATGCAGAAACATCCCTGACTAAAACCAGGGCAAATGCCCCATCTAGAGCATGTCTTTTTGCAAGTGAAGAGATTGGTGGCTTCAGTTATGAAAGCATTTTATATCAGATTGCTGGAACTGCAAGAATATGACCTCATAGCCAGCTGCAAATGGGCTGCAGCTTACAAATATGAAGCTGTGTTTTCCCATTAATGTATTATGTTAGAGTAACATAGGAGAGTTTATGATAAATTGTAGCACATCCCTGGCCTTTGAACTCCAGATGGAGCCTCTGCCTTTTATGGGTTGTGGGAAATCTTGGGATTTTGACTGAAATAACCACAAGAAAACACGTCTCATTCATTTACAAATGAAATGCAAATGCAAATTCACTTCTGTATTAGTATAAAAGTAGTACATGACAATACACAGGGTCTTCTGTCAATTAGGGTTCAAATGAGGGATCTTTTTTCCACACAAAGCTGTCTTTAAAACAAAAGGGCTATAATCTAAATGTAAAAAACATGAAGTCTTAAAATTAAAAAGACATCATTATTAATGGACAAATTTGAAATATTCAGACAATTAAAGAAGAAAAGATAGAAAGCCAGTCAGAATGGAAGAAAGGGAGGGGAAAAGGGAGAATGTGAGAGGTGATTTTTTTTTTTTAATTTAAAAAAAACATGCAGAAAGAAAAAAATCAAAATATTTGATAATTAGTATGAAAGGTATTTGGCTACTGGCATTTTCTTTGTAATGTTTTATGTATGAAAATAGTTTTATAAATAAAATGCTACGGGCTGTTGTTCAAATTGATATTATGTAGATTGCAGTCATACTGAATGTCCAGCAGCAGGGAAAAAATAATGATGAACAGAGACATCTTGGTATGAATTGCATGTATAGCCTTATTTTACAGCAAGCACTTGCTGAAGCTACTGTGCAGCTACCCGAACACCACACATCAGTATCATGACGAGTATTAAAAAAGTATAAGAATGGGTTTATTATTTTCTGTGAGACGTTCTCTGTTTTTATAGGCTGGTTCTTTTAGATTCTGCTATGAAATACCTTAAAAGGTAACACAGTACTCTGACTACAGCAGTAATTTATTACACCAGTTAATCTTGTAAAATTGCCCTCTGGATGTAATAATTTGTTATTCTTTTATTAGGCCTTCTTCTGCATACCATGTTTATCATAAAGATGTCACCGGTGTGATGCCTAGCAACCAGTACAATGTTCCAGAGGTGTTTGCATACATTTTCCTGAGGGAGAGATCTGCCTCGTCCCTGCTTGGGAGAGCTGTCAGTGTATTCTGATGTATGAGGGATAAAAGGAGTCCCTGCTGCAGTCTCCAATAAGCTGAAGTCACGGCCTGAAAGCACTGACTTGGGCATCACTATGCCGTGTTAGAAAATGTGTCAATTATCAGATGGACTGCCTAAGGGTATCGCCTGGGTCTAGGTCATAAAACCATCAGGACTAAGGGGGAAAAAAATTGATGAGGAAGTAAGTTGAATTAATTGATAACTAGGAGTACTGTATGTTAAATGTATTCAGCATAACCTGGACCTAGACATTTTCTCTCTTAAGCTTTCTTTCACGATAATCAATGAACATGGAAAGTTTAAAATGCCTCCCAATTCTGGCCCAGTACTCCTCCAGTCTAACCATGCTTGTAATATTTAACTGACTTTCTCGTTATTTCCAAAAACTTAAGTCAAGCAAGACAAGAAGCTGTAAGTATAAAAGTAAAATCATGCTAATATTTTACAGCTATGTTGCTATTATTGCAATTCTTAATACACTGTGCAACTGTTTGTATGTGAATACAGTAGGGACCACTTAAATGTCTAGCCTGAGGCCTGATTCATGAAAGCTTTATGCAGTATTTATGTAGGTATCTGTGGCGTTTACTCCGAAAAAGTAAGGAATACATATTTTTATGGCAAAGTTTATTCCTGTGTGCACCCCACCTGCTGCCACCTGGCCGTAGCTCTCAGTAACAGAGGTGAGAAGAACATCAAGGGTCCTCTGAATATCTGAGCAGTTTAGAATTTTAGATGTAATAATTAGTAGTGGTTATCCAGTTATACCCTGCAAGTGCAACAGTGCACATGGCCGCTATGGTCTCATTTCGGCCATGCATATAACACCACCACTCATCATGAGCTACATTCCTTGATTGGACAATGGAATTTGGGTGTCTATCAGAGGGCAGGGATCACCTGAGGTGAGGTTATAGTCTGTACATGGATTTCAGAGGCATTTCTCTTTAACTGGACAACTTAACTAGGTGTAGATGCCACTCAGTCCATTACTTTCATTACATACCCTTCCTTCCTCTCAGATTTTTTCAGACAAAGTGTTTCCCAGACAACTATCTACCACCTTTAACATCTTAATTTCTCATTAATTCAGTCCTCATAGGAAAGTAAACTATTTACTTGCAGATTTCCAACATTTAGCAGTACCATTC
>NW_010267660.1:63145-81692 GCF_000690775.1 Eurypyga helias
TGGAGAGCACTGCTTTGGCTCTGAGTGTAAAGTCAGTACCTCAGTAAAAAGAAAAAGCCACTTCTTACCCCATTGATAGCACAAAATCACCTCTTCTCCAAGGGGAAATTTGAAGAGGGACAAATAGACGCATCTTATGCCATGTCTTCTCTTTGACTCTGTTCACTCTTTAGAGAAGGCCTCTCCTCATGCAGCAGTGCATGATTCCATACAAGGTGGATTGCTGGAGCAGCCGCACACATGAATGCAAGACATTCTTTGTAGATGAAAGGAAAAACACAGTATAACATCACCCTTTTGAAAACAGTCTGGGAATTACAGCCAAGAACTTTTGACTTTTGCTTGGCTGGTTTCTCCTCACTCAAGACAGAGAGGGAGCAAAGAGCCCCGCTGAGCCTTTCACGGCAGCTAAACAGAAGTGCTGCCTGTGCTCCTCGCTCTGTGCCCTGGGAACCTTCACTCTGCAAATTCCTGGGACAGTCATGTCTGAATCCACAAGAAGTTTGAAAAATCAAAGACAGAAACAGTGAGAAATTAGAATACAAGCTGCACGGGAAACTAAATTTTCAGGAAAAATATAATACTTACAAATCAAATTATGATTTAGTGGTTTTAAACTTCTCTGGGAGGGAAAATTCTGAAATGTATTTCCAAGAAGTCTTCACAATTAGCTTTCCCAAAATATTTCTAAATGTTTCTGAGTATGCTCACGATGTCTAGAGCACCCTGTCCTCTCCCCTCCAGGTAAAGTACTGAGTGAAACAACGACCTACATCTCAACAACTTTCTATGCATCAGACTCTTAAGGAACAGAGAACCTAGGAGCCACAGCTGGAGTAGCCAGACTGGCACCTTACTTACACCTGGAGGAGCTGAAAATTAATTTCTGAGAGAAAAAATTGAAATTAGCTGGAGAACAGAAATCATTGCAGGGAGAGTTTTGATTTTGGAGAAAGCTTACTTTCCACCTGACAATTATTCTAACACCAAATCACAACAAAGGCTTCAGAAGCACATCTGGATTCCGAATTCAGTGGGAGCACTGTGCAGAGAAAATAATATGGCCCATATTGCTGAGCAGACAAGCAGATGCACTCTAATCCACCTTGAGCTTTCTTTTTTTCTTCAGCAAGCTTCATTCCTAAGTCCTATGATTTGCAGTAATCAAGCCTGAATGTGGCAGGAGCATGTATCCCTGTGCCAGATGACAGTCTGATAGAATCTAGGGTAATCTTCAAGGCAGACATAGATGAAAGAGAATGTTTCTTGCACTCATGACTACCTAGGTGTGACTATGAGTTTAAGAGGATCCCAGACCATAAATCTAGTAATATTTGCCTTTGAATGTCTTGTTTAGGGATATCCTGAAGTGCCAATGTAGGTCAGCTTTACAGGGCTGGGATTTTGGCCCTCAGACTATAACAAAATCTCTACATTACAAAAAGAAGCATATAAGACTATTTATTTCCTCACTTTCTAGGGTGAAAAGTCCACCAAAACCCAGAAGTGTTGCTAGAAAGAACAGAAATGAAACAGATCTTTCCTGAATGATAAATGAAGGACACTCTCAGTAAAAACTGCAAAATCTGGGGTTTAATTTCCATGTACTAGCTTCTCTAGTTTATCTAAAGTACACAAACATCTCATAACTGCAAAGGTTAAATAGGAATCAGGGCATTTGGTGATCATCCTGGATCATCCTGGTTACAGTTGTCTTTTGTGAACAGCTTTTTCTTTTTTCCTGTGTTTTGTCAGTTTTGTTTCTGCTCTCGGTAGAACTCAGACATGAGAAAATGTGGATAAATAGTGAAAAGAAAATTAGGGACATTCTTCAGACTTCATAAGGAATCTGTTTGGAATTAATTACAATGTTGACAATCAAGGAAAGGGAAGATGGGAAACTCTTATTTGGCCCACTTCATCCTCCAGACATAATGAAACAGGCATTACTGTCTGAAGTCTACATAGTCTCTGGAGGTAATAAAATTCTCACTGATTTCAATAGTGAAGGAAAAATTCTCAAACTGTCCAAAGACTTCTGACATTTTCCAGTAAACCCAAGAAGGCCAAATATTATACTGTTGTAACTGACATTCTTTCTGCTCTTTACAATCTGAAATAGCCAAATGTTAGGCTACAAAGGCAGAAATATGATGAGTTCAGCTTCCAATATCTGTGTCAATATGACAGAATTCTGACAAGAAATGTGGGGCAATTACCTCTTAAATATACAATAATAAAGGACAAATCCTGTTTCCTCACTTTGAGGAAGAATCCTACGAGCCTGTGTGAGTACTGGGTTCAGCACCTGGAATCACAGATATATTCCAAAGGGTGACAAAACCCAGTGTGAATAAACATAATGCTGAAGACAAAACCAAATTGTACAGATGATGTATCTGTGCTTGCACGAAGATGTTAATTTTGTCTTCCCTTTTCCCTTTTAAGGATAAAAACCAAAGAATTTGGTTTGAATAAAGCTAAGTTGCAGTCTTAGTGTAACTACTAGTAAATATTGTAGCTATTTTACAAGTATTGCTGTCATTTTCTTTGACTAAAGTTACAGAAATTCTTTGAATTTTATATAGGGGACTAAATTTGTAATGGAAAATGATGTTTGATGGTGTTTAAATGCAGAGTATGTCACTGTATAAAGCATAGGGCCCTTTTAAGTTATTTTTTTTTAACTTCTTGACATGTGTCACAATTTGGAATTCTGCTCTCATGGGATAAATGCCAGATTACATGGTGTAGTATTTTTATCCTCTGTACTTTCGCTGTAGAAGCATACAACATCAAAGAAGAGGCAGATCACTCACATCAGCAGAAAATGGAATAGGACTATAATATGCTTGCTTTGATCTCTCCTTCTAATAATTATCTTGGCTACATGCATACATTGAAAGTAAGATTTGAATTAATAAGGCCAAGAGACCCTGGAAAATGTAAGAAGGATATCTGAATACTAACTTTGACTATCTTTAACAAGATAAACTGCAATTGAGCCTACAAAGTTGTGGATTGTTAATTTAAGGCAATAATCCTTAAATGTTTTTCTTTCTTAAACTTGTCACCACTACATTCAGCAGATGCAATCAGTCCAATTAAGACAGTATCTTTCGAAAATCACACTCACCTATAGTTGGGATGGGGAGGGTGGTATTTAGCTAGCATCCATTTGATTTCTTATAGGTTTTCAAACAGGAGGGCCTACGGTAAAAATTATTAAATTTATATAAAAGTGTCATCACTACACAGTCTGTTATCATTAAAAACTATTCTAATATTGCCTTAGGAAAGATATTGCTTTTGATATGGAAAGTAAATCAAATCATCCACATCCACATAGGATTTATACAGAGGCAGGAAGCATATTGCACGCCTGGTCAGTCATTTTTTACATTTTTTAACCAGTGTTTATTTCTACACTGAGATTTGGGAATCCTATTTTTGTCCGATGTGAGTAGAAACTATAACATAAACAGCTGAGTGTGAAAACCTTATATGGTTATTACTGGCTGGAAGGTGGGAAACCTACTACAGTTCAACAGTGTCAGAGAATTAAAATATTTTATTCTTCTGCTTCATTTCTGATACGTGTGAATTACATCAGTATTTGGGGAGAGAGCATGTTGCTGCCAAACCCCGATGTTGCAACTTCAAATTATTATTTGATAAACCTTGGCTGAGCTACTAACCATCATGCTAATAGAATGCCCAGTAGTGTACAAAGGTATGCATAATGTGCTAGCCAGGCTGACTTAAGCACAGTATGAATTGAAAAAATGAGAAAGAGCACATCTATGGTTAATATACCAAATGCAAGTTCCAAAAGCCATTTGAACAAAGACAGTCTGTCAAAACAGCAGAGGCTGCTGTTGTCCTCAAAATCCCAGTCAAAGGTTAAGAATGTTCTTTTAAATCAGGGTTAGCTGGGCATACATGTAACAGATCAACATGCAGAAAGAAGTGCTTTGAAGAAATGTTCTCTCTGCTGAAAACAGGCAGACTTTTCTCATCTGCTGAACTTACCTGACAGTGGATAGGAGTTGCAAGAGAAAAGGTTTGATTCAGCGAGGATGTTGGGAACAGCTTTGTTAAGTTCTGAGACCAGTACTTCTAATTGAAGCACAAGTACCACTAAATACCCATCACCTGGTGGTCCTGTGTCAAACAGAGAAACAAAAGGAAGGATTTGTGAACAGGTGGAGGCATAACCAGGACAAATTTCTCTGCAGAGAACACTTGTCATAGACCATACGATATTTGCAGAAAAGCACTATGTGCTTCAGCAGTCACAACTGGTCTCCTGCCCTGAGGTTCTTATACTCTCAGTAGCTACTGAGCTCCCACGCTTGCCAACCAAAATTCAGAAACCTGTTTTTTTTTCCTGACTTGCCAAGTTCTTGGCTAGTTTTCAGTGTGGGAGGTCACTGGAGTTAAAGCAGTGGCTGGGAGTACTTCCCATGTAAGCAAAAACTGTTCCCAGCAGTTGCTACATGCTAGCTTTTTCCAGCTGCATGAAGTCCAGCATGCCAGGATTCAGGTCCCCATGGACACAAACACTGCAGTAGAAACACCAGAGTAGCTCAGGGGCGATTTAGGGAGCACCTTGTGCTGCCTGGGCCTGGGAGGTAATTCAGCTTGGCTGCCCCTTCTTAACACTGGCAAGAAGTTGTTGAGTTCAGAATTTATCTCCAGTTACACCGAATTATTGTGGTGCACTGTTCTAACAAGGGGTAATGTAAGACATCCATAGAGGTTTTGGAACACAGGAGGCTTCTTCCTCACAGTCAACCTTCAACATCCTAAATGTTTAAAAACTTCTTGAGCTATTCTGTTACAATGTAAGGATATAGAAGCAGTTTTGGTTTATATATCTATCCAGAAATACTCCAAGTAGTGCTATGGTAATGGAATACTGTGGTAAGGGACAATTGCAGTACAATCCCATCAGTGGTGTTTTTATTATATCTCTTTAAAATAAAACTCTTGAAACTTATTCTAGCAGTATGTTGCTCACAGTACTGGCATATTTCTGAACTCTTGAGACACAGAAAGTTTCTTGCAAATGTCGGACTCTCACCTCTCCTAAATAAACAGCTGTAGTGGCTTGACCCTGGCCAGCAGCTAAGCATCCACATAGCCACTAGCTCATGCCTTCCCCAGTGGGATGAGGGAATAAATAGGAAGAGCAAAAGTGAGAAAACTTGTGGGTCAAGATAAAAAAAGCTTATAAGTGAAGGGAAAAGGGAGCAAAAAATAAAACAAACCACCATAAATGATGCAAAATAAATTATATCATCACCTTTCCCAAGCAGATTGATGTCCAGTCAGTCTATGAGGAAAGACCAGATTCCCAGTCTGTATCGGTGAACATGACAG
Source organism: Eurypyga helias (assembly GCF_000690775.1). Classification (NCBI taxonomy): domain Eukaryota; kingdom Metazoa; phylum Chordata; class Aves; order Eurypygiformes; family Eurypygidae; genus Eurypyga; species Eurypyga helias. The sequence goes on from NW_010267660.1 coordinate 68,531, forward strand.
CTTAGGGTTTGGGTTATCTCTTTAGCCAGCTTGGCTCAGCTGTCCCCTTCCAACTCCTTGCCCATCCCCAGTATAGTTGCTGAGGGGGAGAGAGTGAGAAACAGAGACGGCCTTGACACTGAACAAGCACTGTTCAGCAACAGCCAAACACTGGTGTGTTTTCAATGCTGTTTGGTCACAAATCCAAAACAGCACTATTCAGGCTGCTATGAAGAAAGTGAACTCCATACCACCCAGGCCCAGTACAACAACAACAAATATTTGTACCCAAGGTCTGCCTGACCTGATGGCTCAATCTCCATTTTTTAAAAAAAAAAGTCATCTCAGGAGTAAATCTGAATTCTTTATTGTATAAATGATTGGGATTGGAAACTGCTGTCAGCTGATATTCAGCTATCTTGCAAAGAAAGATGCAGAATGAAAACTGTGCATTGTCAGGTGATGAGATAGCTGGTTCACAATTTTATCACAGTGCTGAGTGCTCAAGGACAGATCTGGTTTCATTTCAGTAGAAGAACTGGGAGAAGAAAGAAAGAAAAAAAAAAAGTAGGCTGCTAAGACTCTTGATACCACAGGGCAAGCTTTAATAAATTAGGGGAAAGTAGTTAGAGAGATCAGCTGCACCTAGGAGCAGTGAGACATAAATATTTAGGAAGTCTGGAAAGCCTTCAAATCTAAGATCTCAGGCTCTGTATCCAAAGGAAGGGAAAAACACTCTAGGAAGGAACTCCTAACACGTTTGAAGGAATAACCATACCAGGAAAAAATATACAGAAGAGCAGAAAGCCTACAGGGAATGGTAAAACGTCTTTATGGTTTTGTCTAGAGACATGTAAAAGTTGCTCAGAGCCAAACTAAACTCATGAAGATAAAAAATATTAAAACAAAGAACAAATTGTTCTTCTTCAATATCAATTTGAAGAAATAAAGGAATTGTGATATCCATGGGGTACATTAAAGAGAAAGTATTTCCAAAAGTCCACAGCAAAATCAAAGGGAAAAAAAAAGAAAACCAACCTTAATCTCATTTTACAGTAATGAGTTGATGTTGACATAACTGAAAAAGACATATGGACAATGTGAAAGACAAAGAAATTTCTCTGTAATTAAGGCAGAAAGGGGGGAAATAGACACAAATTATGAAAAGAAATAACCGCAGCTGTGGAGTTCTAAAGTTGCTGCTTCAAGAAAATCTCAGGACTTAGCAAACTGGGGATTGTTAGGAGAAAAAAAAAAAAGGAAAGGGAAGGAAAAAGAAAGATCCAGACAAGCACAAACTCTTTGATATGACCTCATATGACTCTACCCAGGACTTGAGCAGGGGAAAAAAGTAAGAAAATATTTTTTAAAACTGAGATTTAAAATTTCAGTTAAAAGAAAAAACCTTGAGATGAATGGATTGCTGGATACTTTCTCTGAGTTTAGTAAAATCAGATTAATAGATCAGTGCAACATAGATCTATACATAAACAATAACTGGACAAAGGGAGTGAGGCAAATATTAATTTTCTTCAGAATTATACTCAAAATAAAGAAGAGAGATAAATTGTTTGAGAAACTTACTGAGGTTAGTTAACAAGAAGGGATGTTGACAGTGTTGGAAGGAAGTTTATTTGGAGCTCATCAATGATCAGTCAGGATCCACACTGCATGATATCTTCATTAACAGGTTTTTCACAAAAATATAGCAATGTACGAATGATATCTGGTGATGCTAGTATTGGGAAATATCAATAGTGAAGAAGGATTGGGATATCATGCTAAAATACCAGTCTGTCTTGGAAAGCTACAATGCTGGATATGTGATAATATTTAGTAATTATGGGGAACTAATGAAGAAACAAAGACAAATCAGCTGAAGTGACATAGAAGCATAGGGAACAATGCATACTCACCCAAACACACAATCACAGTTAACCACTAGTTAAGCTACCAATAAGACAAAGCAATGAAAAAAAGGAAACGTTATCCCAGGATCTAAAGGCAAGGGTACACTTGTACCTTTTAGTTACCCACCATCAAGATAAAGAGCTTTTACCTGTTGATCACCCACCATCAAGAATGTTTTACAGAGGATGGGGTGAGCATAGCAAGAACCAACTGAATGGCCTGATACCCAGGAAGTGATATGGTAGATCCAGTAAGAGGAATGACTAGTGCAGAAACAGAAGAGCTCTTTAAGATAAAAGACCACACTAGTCTTGCATGGAAAAGTGTTCCCACCATGGCAGTTACATTTTGATTCAGAAAGTCTCTCTGCTGACGGAAAACTAATTCTGTGTCATCCTAAATGAGAAACATGCACATGTAACTATGCCAGAGAGTACTGATATGGAATTTTAATTTTATTGATATCTCCAAAGACCAGAAAAGACAAAAGTACCTATGTACTAGAGGAAAAAATATGGCTAGCAAAAGCTAAGATATGAAAATAAAAAATAAATAGATGAAAAATGAATGTGGTTTCTTTTTCTCTTGGTCTCCATACCAGTGCTGTAGCACTGTCTAAGTGATGAACCAGTGCTGTATAAGCCTTTTTTACCTTAAGACCATGGGCTGGAAAGCCTGTTTATCATCCAAAAATGAATAAACCGCTGGCTGCAAAGCAAGGATTCGCATTTACTGGAATATGCACTCTTTTTTCTATAAATATTTTTATATATATTCAATTCGAAATTAGTTTAAGTGTAGCTCTTCGTCATTGCAGCTTACTTAGGAAGTTTTCTCCATCCTCACAACCTCTTTGTCACACAAGTATGCAATCTTCATATTTAAAAACTGGTTTTATGAGAACAACCTTCGTTGCATAACAAGTAAATAAGCAAAAGCAGACATTAGAAATTTAATGGAACCATATTTCTATGAACACTTTTGCTCAGCTCATGACAGGATTTTGATTAGGTTTTTTTTCTTCACTTTGCTGTGATCATGTGTACTGTTATTGCTGGGCTTTTTACTTCTTTGTCATGAATGTAGGGAATATTTTATCCAGCCAAACATGCGCATTCATGTATGAATGAGCCTATTTGCATGTGAATCAACATATTTATATACAAACAAGTTTGGGGTGTGGGTTGTTTCTTATTTTTTCTGAAAGTGCTTGCCCAGCTGATCTATATATGTGCATGGTAGAAAATGGAATGAAAAAATAAAGTAGAATGTAAAATCTGCTAGGCAGCCAATAAATCTGGCCTCTATACTTTTTTCCTTTCTAGACAGGTAAAACTCAGCTTTCCTTTTTACTTTAAAATAAAACATCAGGAGACCACATACACAATGAGGTTTTGGGTTTTTTCCCCCTCTCTACTACAGGAATGAATTCTGCAAGTGCTCAATACTCAGAATTCCAGTTAAAGCCATTAACAACTGAAGAGACTGATCTTTTGAAAAATGACTTGCAAAAATTTACATGCCTTTCTCCTAGTATTCACAAAGCTAATTTCACCTGATTCACATTGTCACCTTACCAATGCACCCTACAAATGGTACTTCCCTTCTGTTAGCCAGGCTTTGGTTTTAAGTCTCTCCAGTATGACTTTGTCTTTCTTCTTTCTCCTCTTGAGAGACTAAGAAACATTTCATTTTCATAAATACTGTCAAAATAACTATTTGTGATGAATTTTACATTTATCACCTCTCTATTAAGCAATAACCATTATGTAGGTCTAATTTGATTCTCATCATTAAGGTAAAAAATTGAGTTTACAGCTTTCCCCAATAAGAACAGTTTTTAATAAGCTCCTACTTTTGTTAATTTATAGTAATGTGCATTACTTCCAGACACATACATTTGAATTATAAGTCAGAATATTATGTGTGGTGTATTTTATTCCTTTGGGTTTAAAACATATGAATAACCATGCTTACAGTTTACAGTGCTAACTGGTCCAGTGTCCCATCTTTGAACCTGGTCAATAGCTCAGTAAGAATTTAAAAATAGATGATACATTCAGTGAATAACATATATTTACTCTTCTCACTTCCAACACTATTTCTGATTGTTTCGGTGTCTTGCATAGTAGCTTGAAAATGGCAGATGAACAGAGGGATGCTACACAGATACAAAGCCAAGGAGTTATGGAACTGCTGCAGTAAGTTCCAAGATGAGGCAAGATTTGTAAAGGTTAGATACTCCACTGAAGAAAGAAGAAACTTATTATACACGTTAAATGTCCATATTACACAGAGAAGAAGAAAAAAAATAGCTCTGTGTAACAAATTTCTAAAATATTTTCTGGGCTAAGTAGTTCATGAAATGCTCCCCATTCAACAGTAACAAGTAAGACAAAGATGTGTATAATGCAATAATTTGTGAACCGATCAAAACACCAGCTCTGCTTTTAAAATAGTTTGAGACGTGTTTTAATTAGGTCTAATTTAAAATTTTTCAAGCCCAAGTAGGAAAAATGTCATACACATAATTTGCTTACTCTACTACCTTTCTGAGTTCAGCCTAAAAACTGGAGAAATGGCAGCTTTTCCTTCTGCTCACAGCATACCAGGAATCTTCCAAAGGGGAAATAAAGGAAAGAATACTATACTTCACTGTCGATGGTTTCCATATCATTTCATACCAACCACTGTTTCCTAAAAAACAATGATGCCCAAATTCTATACAACTTGTTCATCCCTCGTTCCCCTAGGGAAAATCACAGAGTTGCCCAGTAACTTGGTATACAAATGGCAAACTTTTCTCCATGATGCCCAGTATTGGGAAGTCAGAGGTGATGGAGGGTGAGACTAAGATAAATTTATCCAGTGTCCAATCAACTCATTGGGCCCAAATCTCATTTGTGCAGAGACCCTTTATAACATTGTGCAGGGTAAGAGGCTTTAAATTACATACATTTGCAACCACATTAAGACCTTTTGTATAAATGAGAATCATCTGATCTGAGCCTCTCCAGTATCTACAATGGCGCATTGGATCTGGCAAATATGCCTATTATTAACTAGAAGTATTAAACATCCTCTTCTTGTGAGTATTTACAATTCCACAACATTAATCATGATCTTCTTCCTAAGAAAATACAAAAAAGAAATAGTGTGTGCACTGTGCCATTTGCACATTGCTCATATCTGATCTTATAGTGGCAATTTCTCAAGACTTCCATGAATGGGCAGGACAGCACTGATATCCCGTTCCCTTACACGGCTGACTAGCAGACTGTAACTTGCTTATTGCTTACTCGCTCACAGTCACTTTCTAACAGGGCAAAAAATACTTATTCCTTTCAGTTTTTGCATTCCCAGTGAAAAACAACATGTGTAACACCATGATGTATTTGGCCTGCTCCCGTTAAAGTTAAATACAGCCTTTTCAATTTTCATTTCCGACAGAAGATATGTGACAAGTGACATAGTAATTTTCTTATTCCTTCATGTTCATAAAACATTGATAATATGATTTTTACCTTCCCTTTGTTCTCAATTAAATGAAATGTTCCGATACAATTAATGTGTTCTTGCAATTTAGTTTTTCTTTAGAGGTTTCTCTTGTCTCTGATTAACAGCATTTTCTCCCCATTCTGAGAACCCCCAACTGCTATTCAGAATGTTGCATTATGCCTGGCAGCTATCAATACAATTGTGAACCAATATCATTTTAATTGTTTCACTAATAACTTGTTTTAAATGATTCAACAGTCATCAGGAAAGATAAGTGCTCTTGTACCCTGCAGGCTTGTAGGGATGATGGTATGAGGCAATGTAACAGAGTACTGCATCAGAATAATGAAACCGTATGCACAAGATAATGACAAAGCACTTGCATTGCTGTAAAGATAAATGAAAACAGTAGATCTTCTTTTCACTGTAATATAACATCCATTCCTATCTCCCATTTCAATCATTAGACTTTCCAAACAGATTACTACACAAATACACATATGCAACATGTCCCACAATAATAACTGCATGCTCCCATCTATCCAGGCAGATGGTGAATGATGGAGTTAACGAGCTTTACAAATGCTCTTGTTAATTAACAAAAATTGTTACTTTCTCATTTGAGGGGGGCTTATAAATTAGACTTAATTACACTAGATAATTGCAACTGCCAGCTACTGTGCAACTCGCTCATGTTCTGTTCTTTCAATGGCAAATCAACAATTGCAACCCTTGCCTATTTGTGTAGATGAATTTAATAAGCAAACAGCCCTTTTATGTTAATGGTTTACTGGCATTCATGGGTTTGGCAGGAGAAATGTGCTGGGGGAGGGTTTGCTAATGGCAGCACATAATCATATTAATTAAAATATAACTGCCATTTAAAGATTTGTAGTGTAGAATTAGAGCATGTTGGGAACTGAGAAAATCAAGCTAGAGTGCATATTAGCACCATTACTCTGTGCTCCCTGCACAGCAGTCAGCAACCTCATGTGTCATAAATGTAATTTATGAGTGCTGTTTTCTTTGAAATATATGTTTTTAGTTCACTCATTAGAATGTAAAAATTTGCAATGTCTGCTTCAGAATGTTCAAAATAAATTCACTTAGAGCTGAGACCCATGATCTGGTTTTAACAAATCCCTCAACAATGATTTTTTTTATTACTTGTATAATTTCTTATAGTAAAACCAAGCATTCAGTCTTTTGAAGATGCATTCCATGTTTTATTGCAAATGTAAGTCACACTATCATTATAAATTCTATATTATTAGGCATTTTATAATTCAGTATCATTTTTATGGGACTTTAATAAATACAGCCCTTTTTTTGATTTGGCTTTGGAAAAAATTGTGCAAAAAATTTACCACCTTATATTTGGTCCTGTAGAAAGGCAGTGTCAATAAAGCTTTTAAAGCTTTGGGGGTTTTTTCTGCTTTTCCTTATCAATTTACAGGCATATTTTTATCTAAATCAATTCCACTTATACAGATTCCACAAAAATGCTGAGATGTATTTTCTGTACAGTATAGTTACCTATTTTCTGGGATCCCTGGGAAAACAATGTCTCACAAAGTCCTTCTGAGAGAAAACGATCCCTGGAATTAGAGGCATCTGAATGACAGGAGGCAAGAAATTGGCATCAAATTAATTCTCTAATTTCTAACAGTTTAAACGCAGCATGGTATAATATATATATTAGCATGTACATATATACACATATTACAGCATGAAATGCATATGTTCTGTGTGTACGTTTATTTACAAAACATTTGTATGACATTATCTTCAGCTATAAATCACAGTTTAAAAGTCAATACTGTATTGTGTCATCTGGGATTATCCCATTGTCTTTCCATACTGCACAAAAAGGACTGAAATCTCAAATATGACATCACAATAACTTTGTAATTTTTTTTTATATTTGTGTGTTTTAATTTTCACCTTAAAATGCAGATCTGAAAAACAGTGCACCAAATAGGAAATCCCAGTCCCTCTGGAGCCAAAGACAAAATCCCATCACCTTGTGAAAGGTGCCTTATCTTGCAAGTTAGGGAAATTCTTGGGAAAATGGAAGTGTTATGGTACCCACAGGATTTTCGGCCTCACGGGCTGACAGCACAGAATTGGAAGTGGCACTTCTGTCTCTTATTATTCCAAAAAGAATTGTCACTGGGGAATATTTCAGCATCTAGCAATCAGGGACTTCTGATTCTTCAGCTGTTATGAGAGATATTGCTGTCTTTTCACAGATGACATTAGGTGGAATAATTTCATTTTCAACTCCCCCCCTCAAAATATGCACCCTAATATCTGTATCTTATCTGATGTAATTGACATGACTGTAATGGTTGTTTATAAGACTGACTCTAGATCTGACAATATATTCCAATGTTTTGATACTATCACTGCATATTATCATACAGGCATGATGGACAATCACTGACAGATATTTGAGCAATTACAGCATATTTTATTGACAATTCTACTCTGTGAGTATACATTAATTATAGTAGAGACAGTATCATACCACTGACAATGATGCTATTCAGAGCACAGCCAAAATAAAGTCTTTATAAGCTAATATACTAAAGTGGAATACTTGCACGTAAAATTGGGGATCTGCATTTTTGTTCTAAGTTAGTCATCTGTGGTGATGATTGCAAAAAGGACTGCAATTTTTATCAAGTCTGCTACAAGTTCTTCTGTAAACCAAAGTGTTTTTCATACACAACCTACCCATCAATCAGGCTCTTGCAAATTTTCTTTGTGTTATAAGCAAATGAAAATTCAGCGTTACATGTATTGCTTCATAAGTCATCTGCTGAAGAGAAGAAAGTGTAAGTCTGGATGTGGTGCCTGAAGCCTCATGTGCATCCCAAACCACATCCACTCTGCATGGAAATCAAAGATTTGGGTTTTAGCTGACCAGGATTGCCTTTTTTCCCTGTTACAATAATGATCTCCCTAGCAGCTGCTAAGGAAAGTTTTGAATTTGATGATTTCTATTCCATATGACTCTTGATAACAAAGGGCCTGATTCAATATCCAGCAAATATAATACAGGTGAGAAGCATCTCAGAAAATCAGAAAAACCTTTGAATAGCTGACAAGATCAGTTCCTAAAGTTTCAGCAAAGAATTTCCCACTATAAGAACTGCAAATAAGCCACCTCATTTTTATTTTTTTCTCATATATTCTTCTGCCAAAAACTAGCCAAATTGAGTTTATGTGCAGGAAGTCTTCACTGAGGAGTTAGGGCATTGAAGAGAAAAGAGCAGAATCTGGAGAGGAAAAAGCACATGCTCACGCACACAAGCACACACGTAGCATCTAGTCATAATGCCCATGGAGGTGGGTGAGTGGTAAGCAAGAAAGGTACCCGAAGAGCTGGGGCTGAGGAAGAGTTAAGGAGCAGAGGAGGGGGCTTCTGGAAGTGCAGGGGAGAGCTCACCGAGGTGGGGAGCATGGGCCAGTGGTCCCTGGGGTGGGCAGGGGGAGCAGGCTGTGCTTGCAAATCCACCCACCTCAGGACGACTCTGCAAAAGCAATCCCAATCATGATGATTCCTCACAGATTTGGGATCTGGTTCTTTGACAATAGAATTTGTAGTCTGTCCTCAGCCCCTGGCCACCAGCCCTGAACTAGTTACTGCATCAGTAAGGATGGTCTTACTTTCTTTTCTCCCATGCTCAGAGTAGTCTTTTCTCAGCTCTCAAGGCCATGGTTCTCCAATGGCCAGTGGCTGACCACCAGTGAAGTGTTTATAGCTCTGGGCCTCTGTGTTCAACCTGTGCCCATATTTTCAAGGCCTTTAGTGTTAACCCACATTAACAACAGGAGACACTTGGTACCGAGCTCCAGTTCACACAGCGTGTTCTCATAACAAGTTGGTAACAAGCCTAATAGGCCAGGAGTAGGGTCTTCCATAGCTAGTACATGGTAAAATTAATGCAAGGTCTGTGGATGATTACTCCCAAAGATAATACAGCTTTTATTGGCCAGAAATTTACAGCTTATATTTTTTTCTTAAAAAATTAACAAAGACAGCAGCTGGGAAATTAATTCATGCTGGAAAAATACAAAAATCCTGGAGGCTGAATACTCTTTGACTGATGAGTCTTACAACAACACTGGAATCCTGTAATTCAAGACGAGGGAGGCAGTTGTGCTTTCTTTCCATGTGGTTTGTGTCAGTTTTCATACCATTGAGGAACAGAATTATTTTATCAGCTTGGTTAATTTTTCTCGCCTAAACATCGATGAAATCTGATTACATAAAGTTGTGTCAATGCATGCCTTTATCAAGCTAAATGCCAGGCTACTGACATGGGAAGAGGAACTGTAAAAGGCCAGCATTCCCCAGTAGTGTCATTTTCTTCTATAATGCGTGTTATCAGAAATAGGGAGGTGCAGTTGTTCAGAAGAGAAGACATAAATCTATTATCATGGCATTCATCCTAAATAAAAACAGCTTGCTGCTTCTGCTGCCACTTCTTCTCCCATCAGGCAGCACAGCTGGTTGAATAAACTTGCAGGAAATCAGGCATGTTGGTCTGTCTCTGTCAAATAAAATGGTCAGTACACCATACCCACCTCTGCAACATGAATACTGAAACAGTGCCCAAAGCCACGTCCTGCATATAGAAAAGTTCCCCAGAAAATTCTTTTGTAACTTCAGATTAGTGCGGTTCAGAGCACAAGCCATGGACAAGCAAGCAATTCCTTCCTCCCAACAGTGAAGCTCCACCTGAGTTTGCATTACTGGAGGAGGAGAGGCCACTCATAGAACCATAGAATCATAGACCAGCCCATATTGGAAGGGGCCTTGAAAGATCATCTGGTCCTACTTTTCCTGAGAAGGGGAGCATAGATGAGAATATCTCATCATTAGAGAAAAGCACCCTGTCCAGTCCTACCTTGAAAACCTGCAGCGATGTGCCCTCTACCTTGTCGTTGGGGAGGTTATTCCAACTAATTATTTTTATCACTGTAAAACTTTTCTTTCCTACATGGAGATAAAACATTTCATGGTTGCGCGTTGCCTTCTCCATGTGGCTCCTTGCAAAACAAGAGCCTTCATCTTCCTCGTTGCTGTGGTTGCGCGTTGCAAAAATAAGAGCCTTCATCTTCCTCGTTGCTGCCCTTTAAGTACTGGAATACTGTTACAAGTTCCCTCTCGAGCCTTTTCTTCTCCAGCGTGCAAAGATCTAACTCCTTCAGTCTTTCCTTATAGGCCAGGTTTTCCAGCCTTTTGATCATTTTGTCACCCTCCTTTGGACCTTTTCTTTGCCTGCATCTTTCTTGAATTGTGGGCACCAGAACTGGACACAGTACTCCACGTGTGGCCTGATAAGCAGTGAGTAGATTGGGATGATCACATCTCTGTCTCTGCTAGTAATGTCTCTACGGATGCAGGCCAGGATCCAATCTGCCTTTGCTGCTGCAGTGGCACACAGCTGACTCATATTCAGCTTGTTGTTGTCCACCAGGACCCCCAGGTCCCTTTCAGCAAGGCTGCTCCCCAGCCACACAGATTCTAGCATGTATTGAACTTTTTGGTTATTCTATCCCATGTGCAGGATTTTTCATTTGTCTTTATTAAACTTCACGCTGTTCTTGCTTGCCCACTCTTCCAGCCTGTCCAGGTCTCTCTGGAAGATGTCTCCCCCTTCTGATGTGGTCACCTCATCACCCAGTGTGGTGTCAGCAAGCTTGTTTTGGTGCTTTCAATCCCATCACCCAAGTCATTTATGAAATTGTTGAACAGCTTTGGGCCCAGTACAGAACCCTGCACCACCCCATTTTTGGCAGGCTGACAGCCCAAGTGAAAACCATTGATTACCACCCTCTGTGTGCAACCTGTTAGCTAATTTTCTACCCATCTTGCAAACCACCCATCCAATCTGTATCTTGCCAGATTCTCCAGAGGAATGCTGTGGGAAAAGGTGTCGAACACTTGAAGTGCAGGTAAACAACATCCACTGCTTCTCATGTCAGCAGAAGACTATTTTGTTGTAGAAGGTGATCAGGTTAGTCTGCATAATGTGCCTTTGGTAAACACAAATTGATTGGACTTCGGCCTGTCAATGCATGATACTCCTTTGCACCGACAAGCACAGAAACCTTAGGTAACAACCACCACTATCTTCCATGACAGTTGGAACACAGTCTAGAATAGTATTTTCTGCTGGTCATCTTTGACTTCCTAATTCCCTAATAAAATGCTAAGAGAATCAGATTATTTTTTTCTTCCTTTTTTTTTTCCCCCTGACATAAAAACAAAAACAAGTGACTACAAGAGAATAACTTCACATTTGCAAGTATGTTTTTCCCTCACTACGTTTGTCATTTGGAGAGGTGGCCTCTTACTTTGATGGCCTTTAATGCATGACCCTTAGCATTGTATGGTCCAATAACAACTGCAAAAAGCTTCCACTAAAGAAACCAAAACCCAATTATCCACTCTATGAATCAACAGCAAAAATAATGCAGAAATACTTTAATCAACAGATCTTCAGACAGAAAAGGTTTCCTAGACAACCTTACAATGATGTTGGTAGTTATAGTGGCAACATTCCTAAAGATCATCTTGGAATAATCAAATGTCGGCAAGGCAGCCAGAACAACACCTAACATAATTTTCCTAAATCCCTCCTCAGATATAGGTCTCGTGCAGATGATTTCCAGACGACCATATGTAACTGGACCCACCCTAGGTTACATGGGACAAAGAGAATATAAATATAACTGAATAGTAGTAAATATATATAAAGGTTATGATACTGTAACGCAGTCCAGTAAGAGAAAATCAAACCCAAGAAAATGGATTGGCAGTAAAGACTTCTGGTCAGTGGCTAATTACCAACACTAAATTGCACAGCATGCTCAGTGCAAATGAAAATTCTTGGAGACTGGAGGAATATAATGCAATAAATGTTTTTATTAATATAACTGTATATTTATATATGTAATTGTGTCTAACACCCAGGCAATGTTTTGTACAAGTCACAAAAGTTTTCTTCTGCCCTCAATTGTTGAAATGGAGAAATAAATCTGGAATAAAGATTTCTTGTAGCTGCATTTTTTTCTAGACAGCTGTGTGAATACTTATACTATGGTTACTGTTCTTAAAAGCCTTTCTCTTACATGAGAGTTCCTTGAAAGTGAATAAAAAATAAGGATTTGGTGGGACCATTTTTGTTTAATTAGGGGGAAAAAAAAGCTACGCTGGGATTTTTTTTGTAGTATTTATCCAGTGGTACTCATGCAGAGTTCTCCAATTCGGTGTGTCTTTTCAAAAGGTTTGCTTTTCATTTCTTTTTGTCAAGAATAAAGCATTACTATGTGGACAAAAGTGGCCTCTTAAAAATCAAGACATCTGCAGTTTCATATTATTAATTGTTTATAAGTAGTTCCTGTACAAATCAAGACATACCTAGATTGGCGCTAACCAGTGACCTACTTTACCTGTGCTACATAATGAGTAAATGAATGCCAGCACTGAGTATTCTTTCTACCAATTCACCTAATACAGCTTATTTTATATTTTGTTTTCTTTTTTTCACAACTTATATTGTAGGTGAATCTGGCAGAATACTAACAGTGCTGACAGTAGCTGCACACATATTCACTTGTCTTCTTCCCCTCTTCCCTTATGAGGCATCTTTGAGCTCTGTGCATACACAACAGACCAAGGTGGCCAGCGGTGCAGTGGTTTTTGCTTACCTAGTTCATAGGTTTTATTCTTAAGTCATTGTCGTGGTTTAACTCC
>NW_010267661.1:0-27488 GCF_000690775.1 Eurypyga helias
GCGGCAGCGCCTGGCCGGAGGGGCTGAAGGACGAGCAAGAGCCGGCCCCGGCGGAGTCCGGCGTGTGTAGGTAAAGAGCGATCCTGGAGAATTTGTGGGGAGACTTCAGGGTGCTGGGGGACTGAGGAGGAGACTATGTCCCGTCACATAAGTGCTGTTTTGCAATTGTCAGTCTCTTGAATGCAGCGCGTTTGAATTGGCCGTAACCTGGCTGGAGAAACGAAGTGGGGCACTAGGCAGAAAGTCCGTGCTTGGAGGTTGTGTGTATTGGCTTTGGTTTGGAAAAAAATACCGATCGGTTGGTCAGAAGAGCGCCCTGTATTCTTGGAGTGAGGAGTGGGTCCGTGGGCACTCCCCCTGTATTTGCTGTTGTGGTTTGATGAGAAAAACGTGTCTTTATTGTCCCTACGAGACTGTTCACTTGCTTCCTGAAAAGCAAGTGAAAAAGATAACATTGAAAGAGTAATGAAAAGGAGTGTTAAGAGGTATTGCCTTGTATTCACGATCAGCACCGCCTCGCTGACAGTGTTCCAAAACCCTCTGATGGAAGAAGTATGAGTACAGAATTCGTCAGACAGGATTATCTGGAATAATGATGGTGGCATTGGATGTCATAGTCGTACTGCACAAATAAAGATGTTGCATAAGTTTTGCTGGGAAGGAAAGCATTAATCAAACTGCACTTGTATTATAGAACATGCACAGATTTTCTTGCTGGCATCTGATACCGATTACTGGGTGGAAATTCGTGTGGTCTTTGCAGGTAGTGAAACTGATGATAAGCTATAAAAAGTGTTTCCTTTATAAATTCTGAATCGCTGACTGAGTATGGAGGCTACCTGGTCTCATGGTGAAACTGACGGCAGTTGCAGTTCATGTGATGTGGTCACAAGTCTACTCAAAGCTAAACCAGTGTCATAACCTTTGTTATTTGGCATGAGCTGTCAAGCAGCATTGCCTCTTGGTTACTTTTAGTGGCAGGTTTTTTGGTTTTTAGCATGATGAGAGTTTGCGCAGACCTTATCAGAGGTTTGTAGAACTGCGTAGCCAGCACGCTCCCTTTCTTTTCCCATGTTTGGAAGGAACACTTGGCATAGTCCAAAAAAAAAGTTCTTATCAATCTGCTGATGCCTTATACTGACTGTCATCATCTACAATCAGGTGGCATAGTGAGTCTTGGCTACCTGTTACAAAATGCATGTGGCCTGGAAACCTTGTGGTTTTCTCTCTTGCTTTTCAGTAGTTCCTTCATGTCGTCATGTCACATTCATGCCCCTCAATTCCATAGCCGCCTTAAAGGGCATTATGAATTTTAAACCATGGAGAAAGGGTTGCATTTCAGTTGTGATTTTGTATTGTTAGGCTGTTAATATTTTTTGTGTTCAGTGTTATAAACATATTAAAGAAGATAATGTCCTACAGGAGAGTAGGATATATGGCCTAGGACATTCAATTCTTGTTCAAGCAGATAGACTGGAGTGCTCACTGTTGACCCAAAGGAGTCAAGGAGGGCAATGTAAACTTTCATAGTATTTTTTTAGAAGCAGCTCTTACTTCAAAATTGCAAATAACACTTTTTTCCTCTTTGCTTTCGCTTAACTGCTGAGATTTGAGTTCTGAGTTCTGTTTCTCTTGCACATGGAAGATTTGTGCAAGAGGTAAAAAAAACCAAACCCACCATAACACCATATTTGGTTGGAAAATAAATGAAGTTGAATTTTTAATTTAATCCTACTGCTTTTGCAAAATCTCCCTGATTCTTTCATTTATTTTAAATTGGATGGACAGGGAAGGCAATTTAACCAAACCATTAGCTATTTTTATAGCTATGTGTGGGGGTTTTTGGTAATTTTTTTAACAGGCCTTATAATGTATATAAAAGTAAAATCTCTACCTTTGGGGTGTAAATGGTACTTAAAAGGCCAATTGCAAAAGGATCTGGTGGGACAAGTGTGCGTGTGCACCTCAGAAACCATAACTAACAGTTTGTCTGGATAAAGACTTGGACTTTTGTGAGAATGCTCTTTATGAGGACAAGTATTTTCCTTTATAACAGATAACTAAAACAGCACAAAGCTTTCACTGTAGTGGTCTTAGTTTAGTGGTTTTGAATTTTTCTAGTGTGAAGAGAAAAGATGAAAATGATGCTGTGATAGACCAGTCATGTACCCTAGTTAGCTAGATGTCAGTGTAGTCCTGCTGTCCAGGCAGGTGTTGTATTAAAAACCTCAGTCATTTAAAAAATAATTTTAGCCCAAGTAAAGTGAAAGTATGTTTTTCTGAAGAAGCATAAAGAAATATTTAAAAGCATTATATCATATGATATCAATATAAAATTAGAATAGTAAGCTTTGGAAAATTTTGTTGATGCTTCTTTTTTTTTTTTTAAAGAAATAATGTCAGCAGTTTTTTATTAATGAAGAGCCACTTGTTATCACCAATGTGCACATGAAACAGAAAGGGAACAGATTCTGGAAAACAACTTTTGTTTCACCCCTGCCAGATGATGCGTGAAGTGGTGAGTACGAATGTGGATTGGGAGCTATCTTGGCTTTGGTTTTGAACAACTAGAGAAGAAAAAACATTTGAGGTATAATTTCTGTATAGAGTGATTAATGTGTAGTCAACTGACAAGGAAAGAAATCTGAGCAACTAGTGCAAGCAAATAGTTGATAGAATGTGGTAGTACAATCAGGTGGAGTAAGTAAAATTTCTGTATGTTCCAGTATCTATTGTTGTACTAGCCTTCTATGTAAAATTTGTATAAAAGTGTTGTCCAGTAGAATACTGAGTTCTTACTATTATAGAAGTAGAGCACTCAGCATTTCACAGGACCTGTTCTGTAAAATTAAATATTGAATGACTTTATAAAAAGTAGAATGCTGAATATTTACTGACTGAGAAAGTACTTATCTGATAGGGTTAGGCGCTAAATCATCACTATCCTCAAAACTAAAATCTCTCAATCTTAGAGGGTGATATCTGGCATGTTTTAAAAACATTAAATTGATATGAGCAGATTGCTGTGACCAGATTGCTTGTGGCATTGAGGTGTTGCCAAATCTGATTCCACTTCCTCATACCAGTTATAATAGTTTCTGCTTATGAAACAATATTTATTTATATGTGCATTGCATGTGTCTTTTAAGTATCTAGGAAGTGTAATTTCTGTGTCCAGTGAAGGGCTTCTTGTGCACAGATTAATACAAATTTAAAAATGCGATTCATTGGTATTCTAATCCTGATTGAGGCTTAAATTGTTACATGACTGGTTTGTGTGTGGTTGTTTGCTGTGTTTTAAAATGCTGTAAGCGTAAGTTGTAGGAACTGTTTTTTGACTTTGAGGATTGAAAGATGAGAACTACTTAACTGGCATAGTTGGTTCTGTGTTACTACATTCATCTGAATTTATTGTTTGAAGTTCAAGTCATCTCATGCCTGTGAAAACACTAACAGTATGAGATAAATTTGCCAGCATTTGGAAAATTACCTATCCCTTTCTAGAAATGCTGATATACTATTGTGTTTTTTAAAAAACTTGTAAATGAAGAGATTATTCGTTTAATCTTTACAAATAGTAGAAGAAACTTGTTCGTAAGTGTGCCTGCCTTCAGGAACTCAGAGCAGTTAGCAGCTACTGAATCTGTAAGATTGTTTGGCATTTGCTTCCAGGTAGCTGAAATAAATGTGAAAGTGAGTTAGTCCATTGTTTTCATATTTCATATTTTTGTAATTCCTTAGTCCATTTTCCGTTTGGTAAGTATGTAAAAGGAAACCAGAGCTGCTCTTTGCTGTGCAAATTAACTGCTGGTTGAGTAACCTCTTAACTCATCTATGAGTGTATAAAGTCCTGGAGCTGACAGCATTTGTTATTGTGAATAGTTTAGAATTTGATATATTTTGCATGGGAAAATGATAACACAATCTGTCCTGTTGTTATTTAGATTAAAAAAAAAAAAAAAAGGATCATTTGAAACTATTCTGCAGCCTATGATTAAGTTTTGGAGGCAGGGCTTACTGGTTTGTATGTATCCATGCATCCAGCACTGTTGTGCTGTCTGAGTAAATTCCCTTATCTGCACACAGGCTTGTATTGCCATTACACAAATAAAAGTGCTACATGACTCTTCTGTTTTGTTTTAAGTAATTATTTACTGGAAATGATTGATACAGCAGTTCACAGAAGAAAACACTGAATTTAAACCAGAATGTGAGTGTTCTTACCTGTAGGTAAGAAGAAGGTCTGCGTGCAAAATCTATCTCCAAGTGTAGACTTGAATGACTGTTGACGTTTCCTAGCCTCCTGTTAGTGTTACTGCTTCAGCAAGTGTGTTGTGAATGGCAGTGGAGTCAACGGTGAAGGCTCATTTTAAACAAAACAAAATCTTCTCACGTATTTAGTCAACATGTGTGGAAAATATTCCCTACAGTAATAAGGCTGAAAAATATAATATGGAGCCATTTGGATTTGAGGGGGAAGAAAGGGGGAGAAGGTGGATGTTGTGTCAAGAGCCTGCCTTGGAGACTCCTGCGTTTATTAGCAAGCAGTGATTTGGTACAATAGGGCTGATGAGTGCTCCATTACAACAGTCAATGAATTCACCCACTCTGATGTTAAAATAAAATCAATGGCAACCTGCAGGTTGTAGTGAATACTGTTGGCCATTTTCAGAGGAAGACTACAAGAACTCTGCCTTACTAGCATGTTTCTAATGGAGGCTAGAACTCGATTCTTGATGAAGGTTAGGAGTCCTAAGGATAATTTGAAAATCTAGCCAATGTCGGTATGCATAGAATATTGGACATAGAAGTTTACTCAGCACTTGAAAACGGTTAAGTGTGGCTTTTCAAATCTTCTTTCTTAGCCTGTAGGTAGGCATTCTGCTTGGAGTAAGTGTGCTGCATTGTGACTGGGTTATGGGTGGGTTCACTGTCAGCGTAAGGTACTGTATGGATGCAATTTCACCCTAAGTGAGCTATGTAAAAAGTACAATGTTCTGTCTGTGGTTGTTTCTGACCAGTATGCTGTTGGGAATTCTGCTCCGTGGGCATAAGGTAGACTTCTGTTGCTAAGTTATAAATATGGATAATTTAAAAATGGTGTAATGTGTATATTAATGTTCCACGTAGCTGCCCACAGGGAAGAACATGTAAGAAATTTGAACTGTTTTTTACCTCTGAAATTAATTTTTATTTATTTGTTTACTCTTATCCGCCCCAAGACAAAAGACTGCTGAGTGCAGCTGAGCAGGCCGATCTGATTAGAAGCAAATCAGGTAGCAGCTTTAGACTATATGTAGCTAAGAGACAAGCCGCCCAGGGTAAAACAGCAGCTGTACATCTTGTGTACTGTGCTTCTCTAGCGATGGCACTGTACATAAATAGGCCAATATTTTCAAACAGCTGTCAAATGTTCAGCTTATATGTGTGTTTTGGGCACCTGATTTTCAGCATACTGAGCTGCCATCATTCTAACCAAATTTGTAAGGAACTGTGTTTCTCTCAAGACTATCAATCCTGTAATAAATCCCGTGGAAGTGCAATAGCGATTATCCTTTAAGAATATAGAATTGTTCAGTTTGCAGCATTTTGTTTCTCTTCTACACGGTATCCACGCATGAATGTGAGTATGCATGTATATATATATGAACACATAAATATGAAAAATAAAAAAAAAATGGGATGTACCTTCCTTGTGTTGTTCCTGGTAGCCCTGCAAATACAAGGTTTAAAGCGAGAGGTGTTGCACAGCATGGCCTGATCTGATCTAGCTACCGTTGCTAAAGATCAGTCAGGCTCTCTCTTCATGTTTTTTCCTTTGCTGCCATCCCTGTGTTTCTATCCTTTTGGCTGCCACGTGGTGATTCTGTTCACCTAGCTCTAGCTGTGTTTTTCCCACGTTACATGTCTACCAGCTTAAGAAGCTGAATTGTTTTGCTGAGGCTATGTCCACATTAAGGAATTAAACACGCCAGGGACTGTTCTCTGCAGCCGGAACAAAGTGGCAAGATTGCACACACCAGACAGTCTTCCTCCCAAAGGAGCATGGTTGCATCCACACTGCCAGTGGAGAGCTGTGTGCTGCTCTGCATTTGCTGTCCCCTTAATAAACATGCCTGCGCGTTTGTCTGGGAGAGTCCCGGGTTGGTATGGGCCAAAATGGTGTCAGAGAGGACGTTAACGGCATGGCTGGAGCCTGTGCTCTGGCCCTGTTTTATTTACTATTCTAAATGTGGCCAGAGAGGTCAGACAAGTGTGAGAGCCAGCACAGGCGGGATGGGGTCGTGTGGCTGGAAATGAAGGGAGAGGGAAGGTGCTCCCTGACATTGTCAGCCCTGCTATGGAAGGGATGTCCTTTTGATGTCAGGAAGCTATTACATTACTTAGGTTGGCTTGTCTAACTCCGGCCTTAACGTGACTTTATTTTGCAACCAACAACTTGAGTTTGGCTCTGCGGAGGGCTGTGACTGTTGTGTGCCTGTAACTGCTTTTTCAAAGTGATTCAGTCAGCTAACATGCTTTACAAAGTGAATTAAAACTGGTATATGAAAGTACATATATGAGTTTTTAAACAGGTTTTCTGTTTGTTTCATTGAATTTTTGTTTTTCTTCTACCTTTCTGTAATTCAGGTACTTCCTTAGTTAAAAGAAGTGGAGAGGAGAAGTAGGGTGGCAGGCAGGCAGCAGTAGTGAAACTTTTGTCAATATGGGGCTGTTAAATACGTAAGTAGACACCCTTCATGTCCTATGAAGGATGAGCAGAGAGCTTAGATGTCAGGAAAACAATTGGTTGTATTTTGACTTTTTTTGAGCACTCGGGAGTGTGAGGCTTGTGATGTCTGTACTGTAGCAAGTGACCTGATTTAGAACTGTGAAGTCATGTGTCCTAAGTATATCCTCTGTCTGATGTGTCAGGAGCTTGGAAGTACAAGTACTTGATGTCCATTTGCCAAAAAATGTAGATTCATTGCATTCATACCTCTTGCCAAGACTCCTGTCAACAATGCTAATTCAGTGTACGCTTGGGGTTTGTGTGTTATATTTATCACAAAGAAAAACTTTTTAAGGTAGGAGTTTCTGAATTGCCAGAATGAAATGGAAGGCCTTTTTCTTAACACAGCAAAAAAACCTCAAAACCACCATGAAAAAAAAAAAAAGAAAAAATTTAGTTTCACTTTCCACTCTGGGTACTCTGAGTTGTGGCATGCCATTAAATCAAAGTAGGTGTATTTTTAGCAGATTTTATTTATTTAAATGTAATAGCTGAGCAACAAGAGCCTGTCAAAAAAAGGAAAAAAAAGCATGTGGAACTGTAGTACAGTGAAGAATAAGCAAGCTATAAAACTCCAGGTGCTGTTTATAGAAGACATGAGATCTTGTCTACTGGTAGAAGAGGATGAAAGCTAGCCCACTGGGATCACTCAATTAATTTCCAAAAAGAGGCTTGCAGGCAGAAGGGGCCTATATCTGTAATATCTTGGCTGAGATTCATTCATATTTTTTGTAACAGAGGTTATGGATCTTTCTGTTAAACTGAATTTAGTTCATCAAATATGGCTTGTCATTATGTCTGGGCAAGGGAGTAAAGTTTATCAGTGAAACAAACCCACCAAAAATACACAGTGCTGGTGTTCTCTGCTAAGAAGGTGAATTCAGGCTTCTTGACTCTTTTCCAGAGACAGATGTAAATTCCACTGTAGCTTTTCAAATAGTGAATAATCATGGTCTGTTATGTTTGGTGGTGAATCATGCAAGGAGTTGCAGATGCTGAGAAGGGTGCAGCTGTACAGATACTTGCAGGGCGGAGAGAGAAGGCATGGGGACCTGAGAGGATGGAGGAGGTGATTTGAGGATGGGATCACAGCAGTTGACGTGGCTTATGAAAGAGAGGTGTAAGACAGTTGAAAGGGCAGTGAAGCTGAGTGTGCCAGGGTAAAGCCGAAACCGAAACCTGAGACTGGGGGATGAGGAGAATGCTGGAGACTAAAAGGAGATGTACTTGAGGCAGAAAGTTAGTTTTTGGTGGTGTTGGTCTTTGAAGCAAAAGTTGCAGCATCGGATGCCAGAGTAACTGGACTTGTGTCCCAAGCCAAAACAAGGAGACTGAGCTTAGATGTGGAAGTTTAGGCTGTAAATGGAAAGAGAATACTAGGAGGATTCCTGTTCTTTGTTTCCAAGGAATGCTGGTCTCAAGTAGGAGAGCTATTTTAGTAACAGATAAAGGTGCTAAATTGTGGTTTTCTTATTTCGATCGTTCTGAGTAGACCTGTGTAGTGAGATTACAGTGGCGAAATCTGGGAGTTTGCCGGGTGGAGACATCTGACTATGTGCTCTAAAAAGGGGGGATTGGAAGGCCTCGGTTGTGGTTGAAGGGCAGGTTAAGATTCAAGCGAAGCTTTTCATGATCTTAAACCAATATGCTAAAAAATCACAGCCTCCTTTCAACTTTTTGCATTAAGTAATTTTAAGATATCTTTTTATTTTTTTTCTCTCTGTCCTTAGATTAAAAGTATTATTCCAAAACAATAGGTCTTTATTCAGGAAGAATGTTGCCATTGAGATGTCTGTAAGAACTAGTATTTTTGCCCACAGGTCAGAAATCCTCAGCCAAAGTGAATATTGAACCATTATTTCAAGAAGAGCCTGCCATAATAAAGTAGGCAAAGGGAGGGACCCTGAAAAATTGTAGAATACTCCAAATACTGACATATCTTCAGGCACCTATTGTACTGTTTGTGTGTTCCACAGACCTTACTAACTATTAAACAAATACTGAAAGTGAACTGAAAAAAAACCCAACAAGGTGGGGGTGGGGTGGTGGGGGTGAGGGCAGAAGTCCAGATCTATCTTGGAAGAGAGTTATGCTCCAAAACTTCTATACTGAAAACTGGTTTCAGGATTGTTTTCTCAACTCTTTCAGTCTAGTTAACAAAGTATGTGCAGTACAGTCTGTTGTCCTCTCCCCCCTACCAAATAACTTTGAACCTGCAAGTTTGTCAGATTTGTTGGAGGAGTGGTTGAAAAGGCATTAAAGCTCTGTATTTTTTATGAAAGTCAGTAGCTGGAAAGAAGAAAGGAAAACACGTTATTGACCCTACTGAGGAAATGATGCAATGTGAATTCAACAATTATCTGTTCTGTTTGGCCTGTCAATTGCCAATCAGCAGAGGAGCACTGGGGAGCCAGTTGCAACATGTATCTCTGAACCAGCTACAGCAGGTTTGTTGTTTGCATAGTCAGTAGTTCAGGGACGTTGTGTGGGGAGGGGGAACTGTTAAGTGTAGAAAGAAGGGAAAAGAGCAGGAAGACAACGATAGGACAGTATGGGGTGACAGTGGTACGAAAAGTTTATGTCTTTGGGAGCTAATCCATAGAAATTAAAGATTTTTTTATTTCTTCTCCTCAAAGTCACCTTTTCCCAGTGTTTTAATGCTGCTAATAGTAAAAACCAATATGAATTCTACCTTTCAGATTTGTGTAATGTCACAACTTAATGCGCTCAAGCTTTTATCATGTTGTTTAAACTCACAAAATCATATACAACTTCAAAATTTTCATTACTAGTCAACAAACTCAAAACTACTTGGTGTCCATAAAATACTAGATTGTGGCATAATAATGATGTATTACTAATACATGTAAGATGTGGCCTTGAATTTGATTGTATTCAGTTGAAGTATTTATGTTAATTATTTCTTATCCTTCATTGTACTATAAGTTTAAGGCAGTTATTTGTCTTTATAACACAGCAAGGACTTTAAGTTCAAAGAGTGTGTCCGATAAGGACACAGTCCTGCCGATAAGGAATTTTTGACAATATGTACAAATTGCTATCACACAAAAAGGTCTGTGGGTATAAACCAAAAGGAATTCTTATATCCTAGTTCATAAGAACACATTTTAAGGTATCCATAGATATACTTGAACCCTGAAGATTGCTGAACTATTACCAGTTTTAGAAAGTGCATCAGAGTCTTTCCGTGACTCTGTAAGTTAGTGGCAATCAGTCTTTATTTCTTTTCATAACTGTACTGTGTCTGAAATACCGGATTTGTTAGTAAGCATTACTAGACAGCTTTGCTTGTCTGTGTTATGGGTTTTTTTTTGGGTTTTGGGGGTTTTTGCCAAGCAAGTGAACAAGTAAAACTTCTGTAAATCAGAAGTTTATGTAATAGCACAGACAATATGTTTAATGGAAAATGGCCAAAAAATTTGCCTGGCAATGCATCTGTATGTATTAGATTATAATTTTAATTGACAATTTTAGTGGCACAGATGTCTTTAATTTGTTACCCTCTGAAGTTTATTTTTACCATATGTAGTGAAAATGTACTTGGCAGGAGACTTAGCAATGGGCTTACATTTTATTTACTTCAAAAATTGATTATATTGGAGATAATCATTTAGTCACCACACTAAAATGCAATTTGTATTTGCCTTTTAATCTCAGATATCATTATTCTCCAACAAATGATGTCTCAGTAGAATATCAGGGTATAGTTAGAAAATTGTTGAGAAGCCACTTTGCAAAATTTGAGATGCTGTGATCACGTGTGTGAGGAAATGATTGCGACATTTCACTTCAGTCTGGAGAATCTGGTTTCCAGTGAGCAGCATGTTAGGACAGATGCGTAGGCTGTTAGTAAAGGCTGTACATGTCGGAATCAACTTGGACTTCCTGACTCAAACTTACTTCTACATATTATTTTTAGAGAAAAAGTGCATAGTGGTATAGGACATGTAATATGCACATGCAGTTCATAAGACATAGTTTTTGTGGCATTTTTGGCTTGTTCCTTTTTCAAAAATTCTTTTAATTCTGGGCATACTGTGCGACCAGATTTAGCCTCAATCTGAACACTGGTTTCTGAAGTTGAGATATCCTGAACTTGAGGGATAATCTTGGTTTATGTAATTAGCTGGCCAGACATTTGTACAATATTGCAAAACTTAGGAAAAAAAACCCAACGACTTCCAAATAAATGGGTAAGGCGTTTTGGGGCACATGGGCAAAGTAAGAGAGCTTTGAGTTCATTAACTTGGTAATAAAAATATAGCAAATACTCAGATGACACATTTGTGTGAACGTGACCTTGGATCAAATAGCATATACATAAGCGTCATGTTTGTCCGAATGTGACCTTGCATTGGTTCAAATATCAATCATAAATCAAATCCAGGATTTAATTTACGTGAAAAGAAAACAGGCTCTTACATGATGCATCAGATCTTTGTTTCTCAGTAGTTGTGCTCTTCACATGTAAGGGTTCAGCCAGCACATGGAGCATCTGTGTGGTAACACTACATTCTTCTAGCTTCGTCGCGTACAAGATGTTGTCACGAATGATTTAGAGTTTGCAAAAGTTTGCAGCACAAGTTGCTATGGTTGCTATAATTGGCTTGTGTAATCCTTTGAATCTTGCTCAAGTATGAAAAAATTTGAGTGGAATATAACAGTGACTTGAAGTGATTGACATTGAAATGCACTGGATAAAGAGCAAAACCTGGAGATTCTTTGGAGAGAGGAATAGATAAAGGAAGAGTGTTTTGCAAGCATAAAGGTATATGTGACAGTGAAGTGGGGGTTTTATGAGAAACTGTGGTGAACTCTAAGTAGTACTTGTGGAAATGTATTTGAACTTGAGAGAGCACATATCAGAGAACACAGTGGTCTGTAACACAGTGGTTACTAAGATGTTGCCATGGCTTAGTTTCCTGCAGAAAAAAAATCCTACTGTTCTTTTGAACCTCTTGTTAATTACATATACTTACCTCAGTGGTCCTGCCTCAAAAATACTTGATATCATTAACTCCAATCTGAATATTTGCTTTACATGCATTAATAACTAATGTAATGAATTGAATAAACTTCCCTCGGACTGTTGTCCAGGCCATGTTTTTTTAAAATGTCATGTTAATAACAGTATGTTTGTTCTCTAGATTAGCTTGTAGTCAATTCTGAACCATGTGTCAGAGCTAATTATTTACTACAAAAGTGGAAACAGAGACAAGATAAAGATAGAGAAAGGAAAAAAAAATTACGAATTGAAGAGTTTTTCAGGATTTCTAAGTGTCTTGACAATAAAAGTTGAAGCAAGACTGAAGACTTTAACACAACATTTTCCACAGAAAGCTTTGACAGTGCTTGCTTGGTGTAGAGTCAGTAATCATCTAGACATCAGAATGTATTGTAACGTAGGTTAAAAGAAACCCAACCAATTACCAACTCCCCCTCCCCCACCCAACTGACATAAATAAATAAATAAATAAATAAATAGATGAAAGCCCAGGCAAAAACCTCAAATCAAAAAACCCATAGAACCTCAAAAAACCCAAATCATCATCAAAAAACAAACAAACAAAAAACCCCACCCCAAAACCATAGAACAATCAACAAAGAAAAGACCAAAAACACTTTTTGAAGAAAAACAGTAAAGTGAAGGACAACATTATTGGCTACTGCTGTACAACATATAAATTTAATAATATAATATTATGTATTATTGGTTTGCTAACTGATATTACTGTTGACTGATACTGAAGTCCTGACAAGACTTACAAGAACTTCAATGAGTCAGTAGACATAGGTTTAAAAGAGAGATTTGAAAGCTTTACTTTGACGTAGAGCTTCTTCTGACATTCTTTTCTAGTGAAAGCTGAACTGAAACTGAAGTCAGGTCTTCCTATTCCCAGTTACAGAAACCACCAAATATTCACTTCTTTGATATGAAAACTCACATTTAGAGGAGAAGAAAATAGATCGATGTAAACCTGAAGTGACAGACCTGTAAGTCCTGTCTCTGGTGCCTGAAGGTAAAGGTTGCAAAACCTTTATGTCCCATTGCTGATGAAGTCAAATCTGGCTCCTGTTGTTCAAGGGGTTAGCAGGGGCTAATTTAAAGATGAGCTTCAGATCTCATTGTACTGGTAACCTAAAACTGTGGTGTTTAAATCTTAAATTGAGCTCTTCCTGCTAGAGGTTGACTAGTCTAATGTTGTGGGTCAAATCTAATAGGAAGGCAGCGTAAAAGTATGTAAACTTAAGGTGTTCACAGCTGAGTTCCTAATTACCAAGGTCTTGAGGAGCTTGTCAAATTTAAAATTTCCCATTAGAAAGCCATGTGATGCTAGGATGTCGTTTTATTCTTTACAAGCAGCTGAAGTCCTTCTTTGAGCTAGATTCTACTCTCAGCTTGAGTTTTCAGTGTTGCAATTATTATTTTATTTTATTTTCTTATTGGAGCATGTTGTTTCAACTCAGAGTCAATGCCTGTGTCTTCCATTTACTAGATTTCTGTGAGAATTTTACTGCTGGAAGGGTGATGAATAATGGGGATGTGCATGGTCTCCCCAGCCTGGATGATGGTTCTACGGCCCTGTCAAAAGACGATAGTGCTCCACTGAATAGAGGTGCTGTGCCATCGGTAGAGCAGTTTTCAGCTTTCTGCAGGGATGAGGCGTGGCTGCCTTCCTTCAGGCAAGTCCAGCCTGTTGATGCAATCACTGCGTTCTTCGGGGCGGGTTCAAGCAGTACATACACATTTGTCTGTTGGCTGTACAGCACGTGTGTCCCTCTCCCCAGCTGCTTGTTCCTGCTCCGTCCCTTGAGCCAGCACAAATATTTGTAAGGCTTTGCAGTGAACTGAGTCAGGGGAGCAGTCTGATCAAAGTACCGCTTTTGGATTTGTAATCATGGCCTCAAAGGTCAGGCATGGCTCTGGAAAGTCCAATGAGCTCTGCTCAACCCCAGCGTTTAAGCGAGGTGCTTGACATTAGGTGAGATGAATAACCTTCTTACCTCTGTTTGCTGGAAATTAGTTTCTGCTTTGTGATTTTTTTTCCTCCATTAGTGATTGCATCTGTTGTGTGAATGAGATTGGAGATAAATAGTTCAATTGCCTCCTGAATTGTTTTGTTGCTGTCCTGTTATTAATTCCTTCTTAAGCAGTAATCTTGGAAAAAACCTGCATTTTTAGAACTATTTAGACTGTAATGACTGTGTGACAGAATTGAAGGAAAACATTGGAGGAAACAGTGAATATATAATCATGAAGGTATAGAAAGCAGCTGAATAGTTTTAAAGCAGAAACATTGCATTTAAAAGAGGGGTGAGTGGCCCTGTTCAGAGACGTTTATCTTTCTTTTCATATATGCTAGGCAATGAGACTCCACTTTGGAGAGTCAGGACACATGAAGTGGCTTCTACCCTGTGCCACTGCATCTTGGAAAGAAGCTACAGGGAGATGCCAACAGGGATTGAAGCTGACTCAGTAACTGCAAAGTAGCTGAGTAGTGGCTGTTAGCGATTACGCCATTGTCCTCCATCATTTTTCAGGCTGTTCTTTCCCCTCCTTCCTTGGCTGATTAGTTGCTTTTTTTTCCCCTGTCTTCTTCTGTCTGTTTCTGTGTAGGGTCTGTCCAAATTTTCACAGGTGAGAAGTGTTAAGCAATCCTTTAAGTAAGTATTTTGGTCTTTGTAGGTTGTGATAATAGTACAAACACTGTATTTTTAGCTGTGTCTTTGTATATACTGCAGTTGTAAGCAATTCAAAGTTCTCTTTCACAAAGAGATATGGTGCCATTTTGTCCAGCAGTCCAAGATAGCTTTGTGTGTCTTGTCTTTAACGGAGTGTTTTTATATTCATACAGACTGAGATTTTAGATTTTTGCTTGGGAGGGACATAGTTGTTAAACAGATGTTACTAGAGCCTTAAATTTCTATTAATGCAGATTCTGCATTATGGCTGCTTTGTACTTGAGTAATATGCAAGAAATCTTTTGTGGTTAGTGTGGCTACCTCCTCTTTGACAACCCTTGTTTATTTTCTCTTCAGAATTTGTATCCTGATGTGATATTTTACTGTTGCTAATACTCATCTTGCCTCATGACAGGTGTTGCTTATGTTCGTGTTGCCTTACGTATGTTCTTTTAAAAGTGGTTTGCACCAGGAAAAGTGTGGGTTTGTAGCACTGCCTTGTAAATTACATTTTATAATTTTATTAGGTCATTTCCTTATTTTTTCAAAATAAACATAACTGAACAACTAACAAAACAGCAACATTCTAAGAACTGAGATACTTGTTAAACTTGTGGGAACCTGCATGCCAAATATGTGTATTGCACGATAGGAGAGCTTCTGGCAGCATTGTTACACCTTTCTATATAGCTGGGAGAATGTCTGTTATGCATATGCCACAAAATAAACTTAATTTTAAAATCTCAGCGCTTTGCCTAAAATAAACCACGTTGGCTTTATTGTTACATTTTCTCCATCTTGTGATGGGCTAATAGGGGCTGGTGCTGCAGTACAGAAGAATGTGCTCCTGACAGTCTGACAGAGTATATCTGGTTGAGGAATACTTCTGCTTAGTTTAATGTGCGAAGTCAGTGGCTCACGTGGTACTGTTCGCACTGACCTGTCATTAATCAGCACTGCTCTTGTGCGCATCTTCTTACTGCTGGCTGACTTGTACAGCGTGTTCATTCATCTGCTGTAGGCCCGTCTTTAAAAGTACTTATTTATGGTGTTGGCTAATTACTCTTATGGAAAAGTTGACAAAAATTGTTCATTTTCAGTAAGAAAATAGTGCTTTTCTTCTCTTTTGGATCATGTCTTTTAAAATCCAAGGGGACAGAAAATCCTAGGACCAAACAAGTGCTGTTGCCTGGCTCAGTCTGCTCAGGTTTGGCTGAGTAATAAACAAACAGACAAACAAAATTCCCATATTGTTTTTACCACTTTTAATATCAATCAGCAAAATATCTGCAGTGTTTCAAAGCTTTAACAACTCTTCCCATGTGAGATTAGAAGTGTGTTACCTCTGTGTCTTCTGATGCAATTAGAGAAATGTGTTAAGGGAAGAACGTAAGACAAATCACAGTCCCCACTTTCTCAAGCCAGTAGACTTGTCCCTGTGGCCTGTATTGTTCCTTCAGGAAACTCTCTTGTGCTCCTCCAGTTCTGCAAGTACTTCTGGGTCAGAAAAAGAGAATTTTCTTTTCTCCCTTTTTTTTTTTTTTTCTTAGGGAATGAATGTTCTTCTTTTTCGATCAACCAATGAATTAACAGCTTTTTTCCTGCTGTAGACCAGGTTGATTTACAAGCTGTGTAGTTCCACTTCTCTTTAATGCACTGCCCAATTATAAGGGGAGCAATCTGGGGGAAGAACACTGTGCAGTATATATGTACATTCTACCATAGTGCATAAAAAAAAAAAGGTAGCAAAATCAAGGCTGCATAGAGTTTTTCATGACATAACTTTTAAGAGCTTAACTCTGCAATTTTCATATCACCTTTCAAAATTAGGGTATGTGAATTTTGATGTGTTTTAAAACCAAGGTTGCTCATCAGTTGCATACGATATGTAGGAGTACAAATGTATAGAGGATTAAAAAGCGCAAAGTTTTTCTGTGGGTTTTTTTGGGGGGTAGGGTGCAATTGGCATTGTTGAAGAGGTGGCTCATGGAAATTTTTCATCTCATGCATAGTAAATTCTCTTTGTCTTGGGTTTGTAATACATGGTAAAATATAAAATATTACTATGTAAGGCTGAAAAGTATGCAAATGAATCAAATGTCACTACATAGAGGAGAAAACATGCATCCTTTTACAGGTAGGAGACTGGGCTTCATATTTTAGGTGCCAAATTTTATTTTCAGCTTTTTTTTTCCAGTTGTTTTTCATCAGGATATTGGAATTATCCTGTAGCTTACATATTTCAGGCTCTTCCTATTCACCTAAGTTTTTTAAAAGTGTCTGCTGCAGCCACTAGTTTTAAATATGCTGTGTTCAGCCACAACATTCTCAAAGTGACCTAGAGGTAATGATTGTTTCAACTTTAACCTTCGTATTTGCAAGCAAGCCCTTTACACAATCAATTTGTTTATGCAGTAAATCCAGACTTTGTTACTGCATCTCAGAGACCTTTGCATCTCAGAGACCTGTTTCCGTACAGGGATTATCCCTAGTGTGGCAAGTATTAAATGTGGAAGGTTCAGGAGTTTAGTCTCCCAGCATCCTCTTCCAAAAATGAAGCAAATAACCCATCGCTGCATGACTGGGTTTTTTTCTTTGATAATCTGCCTGCAATTTCTTTAATACCTGATTCAAGTTTATAGGTAAGTTACTCACTGGATATTTGCAGTGTGGTGGTGGGAAACGACTTCTGACAAAAACCTTCATGCTCATTACCCTTTTTATTTCAGAAGCTTTATTTTCATACAAGCAAAGATCAATGCATATGAAGTGAAAGCATATGCATGTGCAAACATGTACAAAATACAGAGAAGACAGAAGGCAAAGGGTTTATTGCATGGATACTGACATTTTACTTAAAGGTTTTCCATGCTTATGAAAAAACCCATAAAAATTATAACTTTCAGTAATGAAAATATTAGGGTATTTTGGCAGTCTTCAGAAGTGGTTATATAATGGCCATGCTCACTAAGGTAGCTAGTTAATTATTGACAAGAGCCGTAATGATTAAGCAGCTGTAACTTAGTGGTAGTGTTTGAAAGTACAGAAGGGTATGTAATTTAATAGTTAAAACAGTAAGCCCTTCATTTATGTTTCACTAGCTGTTAGGTTGTTCTTATAGAAATTCAGCTAAAAAGACTGCTGAATTATAAATATTTACTGTAAATGTGGCAACGTATGGTGCAATTTGGGCAACACCAGGTGTGTGGCCGTGTTCAGAGTTCAGCTCTCAAGCATTTCCTTTGCTTTCCTGTCAAATAATGCTTGTTGGTTTGAAGGTAGACTGCAGTGTTCACTTTTAAAAACACTTGTGCTGGAGAAGTCATACTTGGAGAGATGTTTGTGATGCAGTAGGGAGCT
Organism: Eurypyga helias; assembly: GCF_000690775.1. Lineage (NCBI taxonomy): Eukaryota > Metazoa > Chordata > Aves > Eurypygiformes > Eurypygidae > Eurypyga > Eurypyga helias. Next base: position 17,837 of record NW_010267661.1, read on the forward strand.
TGAAGCGACATTGGGTACAAGGAGCCTGCTGCCTCTGAAGCCTTCCCAGCTGTCCTGGGGCAGAGGATACCCATGCCGTGTATCTGCAGAGGAATATAATGTTTCTGAGCCCTGAACAACTCTTTTAGCCTGGGAGAATCTCATGGAGGAGCAGTGCTGATCATGTGCGCTGCCATCCCTTCCTTTTTTGTTGATCCTTCTGAGGGAAACAAATGTGGTGGTCTCCTTTGGATTGCTGGAGAATAGTTGGTATTCTCAGCTGTCATTACAAACAGAACGTACTTCAAGGTTTCTTTACTCTTTTCCCTCATCACAAAACAGCCATGTCACAAGGATAGTAATTTAACTTTGTTTTCAGAAATAAATTACCTGACAGTGATTTCTCATTTCTCAGCTTGGGCGTTGACGTTAGGGGTATCAGGTGCAGAATGTAATGTTTTGGCCTGTTAGATAGTGCCAGGCGTTACTGAGCTGGTTCATGATGCCTCAACAGAGAAGCTGTCCGAAGGTGTTCAAGAGCGAAGGTATTGGCAGAAGGTAACAGAATATGTTAACCAGAATTCTTTGTCTTTCGCGCTTTGTGAAAGTAGTGTTTTGTAAGGCACTCTGCAGCCGCGAAATGACTCTGCATCTTCAGTCTCCAGGAGTTTGGAAGCGTTGTTCTGAACACGTGCAGATGGTTTAGCAATAAAATGTTTGTCAGATAATCGACAATAATCTGTGCTCTGTTCCTTTAGTGGGAGACAATACATGCCTAAAGCACTAGGCTAATTGTTTTTTAAGTACCCTTTTATTTAGAGTCCTTATTAATAGAACTTCTGATATTTTTTTTTTTTCCTTCAGTAACTATGGTCATGTATGTTACAATCCTTTTAATTTCTATTTTGTGTCTTGCGACCGGCTTATGTGTACCAAGCGTAGATATTTCTTAGTATTTTGTCAGGTTATGAGCCAGTAAGATTCATAAGAGAAACAAAGGTGGTTCCTGGGGACAGAACAACGGTTGAGCTTTAGAAGAAAGTGACAGTTGGAATTCATGTTGCTAAGCACTTTCTAATTATGAAAATTCTGTAGGGAGTATAACTGATAGCAATTACACTTCAGTCCTCTGTATGAAAGACGTTATTTTATTTCAGTTTCCCAATATAATGTTCTGTCATGTTGTAAAATAATTGGGCATCATAATCAGCATTGCTTGGATGCTCTTAAAAGCCGCACCAGTCTTCCAATTGAACCCTTCAGAAAGAAGTAGAGATAGGTGTGAAACCTCTTATATTGCTTATAAATATTCTCTTGCATGCTGGCAGTCTGGCACAATGTCCTAAGGAGTATTTAATATATCACACTAGATAACTTAATTTGACTTATTTTTAAATGCAGCCAAGTTGTGCGTAGTGACAGGGCAGCGCTGTGACACCTCCAAGTAAAATCAACAGTAACATACCTGTTGTCTGTAACTGATGTTAGAAATTGTGGATAAATTCCCATTCTTAATCTCCTAGATATTCTTACTTGCTACACTATGCGTTGTAGAACATGTTTTCCTTTTCTAGTTAAACCTATCCTGTTTTGAAGAAATTGTGCAAATAGATCTTTACTCAGGGTCCTTGTAGTATGAGATGGCAGGGTAGTAATACTGACTGCCTCGGTGGTTTTGCCTGCTTGGAAAGGGATAGTGGAATTCTGTCCGGGGAAATTTGTATATTTGACCTGTGTATTTTTCCAACCTGGATTTGGTTTGGAAAAATTATGCCACAAGCCACATACTGTAACTGTTCTTTTCATGAATTGCAAGAAAGACAATCTAACTAGAAACTCTTGAAGTAAACTTTCTTTTTCAGCCCCAACATAGTTTCTTTCAAAAACAAGTACAGTGATATAAATCATATCCTTTTGTTCTCATCACCAGAGTTTGATTACACTACAGTTTCAATCTCCCCTTGTACCTGAGGGGTTAACATTTTTATGTCTATTCCCTTGGCTAGAAATGAATAATGGGGACATAAGATGCAGCACTACAGCCATTTGGTATTACAATTTAAAAAACCTGGGTACTCTAAAAATTAAAGGAAAGTTTTGCTGCATCTAATGTATGTACTTTAAATGACATTGATTAGCTGGAAGGATGCAAAATGTGGAATAGGAAGCCTTATCTTATATAGATTTATTTTGGTTTTAACTGTTTTTTTGCCATACAGCCAGGTAACAAGCATGTTGGAAAACACTAGGGGAGTGATACACGTGCACCATTGGGTTTCCATGAAACAGCAGAAAGGAGTGTGCGCTGATAAGCGCACCTGAAAAATAGATCATTTAAAAACTGCGTGCGCGTTGCAGGTTGTTACAAACATAACCTTTAGGCTTCTTCGGAGTAGGTCATTCTGCCCTCGGTTACGTCTGTGTAATACCTTGTAAAGTTATGCACGTATAATTGAAGGCAGGCTTTTGCCATCAGCCTGGGGATAAAAGACTTGATTTGTAGATAACTTGCTTCAAAACATTTTGACTTTTTTTATATAATTGAATACAAGTGATGGCTGTTTTTTGTCATTAGTATGTAAAGCAGTAGTCAGCACTTTGTATTACTTTAAACTGTACCCTTTTGGTCAATTACATAGCCAAAACTCCCACTTTTTTCTTCCAGAATAAATGCCTGATTTTCATAGGATGAATCTGCCCTAGATTATCAAAGAAAAGGATTGATCATAATATAAAGTGTTTAGTGTCATAGAAAGCAAGCTAGTTGGTTTTTGAAACTTTAAATAACATCAAGGAAGATTATTTCTTCTTTATCATAATACAGCACTTTAATTGTAAAATCAGCATTTGTATATCCCCGTATTGCCAGTTCTTGGCAATTTTGAGGCTTCACAATGAACTGCAGTGAGCACGTGTTCCTTGCAAAGGCCAATGCTGAGCGGTAACCACAGTAACACTCGGAGCTTCTCTGAAGGCCGTGCATATTTATGGTGTGCACAAGACCGCCGCGGTGTGTGTTTGTAAGCGTAGCGAGTGTAACGCAAGCATTAGTTCCTCTGTGTAAAAGATGAGTTTCTTTTAGCAGGAGTATATCTATGCAGCAGTAGCAACGTTCTGCAGTACATTTACTAATTGCTTACCTGATGAGTCAGTAGAAGAAGAATTAAAATTTGTGACATTTTCTTAGGAATCTTTGCTGTTACTCAAAGTTGACGACACCGGTGGCTAGTTGAAGGCAGCTTTAAAAACTGATTTCACTGTAGGATGTAAAACTGACTTGGAATTGCAGATGTATTGCATTATATATGCTGGAGCACTCTTGCTGAAGGTGTTCTTTGACCGAAGCAGGTCAAAAAGTATTCGTTTGGCCCACTTCTCAAAGATTCTTTTATAAGACAGTATTTTGTTCTCTACAGTGTTGTAAGACCCATCGAACAAATTTAAGAGATGAGAGCAGATGACCACCTCAGCATACCTAAAGCTGTTAGATAAGGTGAGCAAAGACTGCTCAAACATCATATATATGCATTTTGGTACTTGCTCTTTTTCTATAAATTTTGGTGGGAAGTGTGTAATGCCTGCTGTAGAAACACAGTATGTAACTTTTATCAGCAAAAGAGAGACAACAACAAGCTACAGATTGATCTCGTCATAACTTTAATTCATGTTGAAATATTTTGGGGATGTTTTGGTTTTTTTTCTTCTCTGTCCTGTTGATGATTCATGTTGCATAAAGCTTCTGAATGTTGTGTAATATTTCACTATTGGATCAGAATTCACGTATTCAGTAACTGTGATTAAAATATTTTAAAAAATAAATATTCTGGTATTGTAAGTACAGGATTTTTTTTTAATTATTCTTTCACCAGTGTAAAGAAGTTTAAGTGACTGCTCTACCTGACCAAAATGGTGGACACTGAAAACCAGCTCTATACCCTTACTCCCTTGGAGGAGGATGATATCGGCAGCCCTTTATCTGGAGAGTTTCTACAAGATATGGAGAACATCCAACATCTCTCTCAGTCTCTAGGTGATGATAGCTCTGGAGCTTTAAGTTTAACAGAGTTTCAGTCACTGGGTCCAGGATCTGACGGATCAGTTATAACAGGTAAGCGAGTTTTGATTTACCATAAAACCTTATTCTAGATAAGATAGAAATTATCAACCTTTTTAATGCAATAATTGTTGTTTATGACTAGGTGACACTAGAATTATAAGTTAATTGTAGCATGGTCTTAAAAAATATTTAAGGCAAATGTCACTGAAAAAATACTGTAACAAAGTTGTTGTTTTAAATTATCATTAGTATCAACACTTTTTCAAAATGACTTTTAAAAATCACTATTACTAGCAAAGAAGTTACTATGTATTGTAGTCCCATAGGAAGACACCATATTGCACTAAAAGAATTCCTAGTTTTTAAAAGTTTTCTCAAATCACATGTATTTGAAAAGTATTGTGCGATGTTTGCCAAAACCTGATAATCTAACCCTGTAAAGCCCACCTAGAATTCCAGTATATTTTAGTGTACTGGTGATTTGAATAGGCTGGTTTGCCCCCCTTCTCAAGATGAGCGCTGTTCTACCCTGGCTAAAGTAAGTGCTAATACATTATGTAGTCTTTAGTCAAAAGATTTTTGTGAGGGGCTTCATTTGAGATATCAAAATGAAAGTCGTTGAAGTGGTATGGTCAGTAAGGTGTATTCCTTTTGAAACTCTGATTTTACACATCTTTTAGCAGTGGAGCCACTTAAAGCAGTTTATGATTAACTTTCTGGTTGGTTTACACGAAGAGGGTTTGAGGGGGTTTCTTAGTTTACATCGATTCCCAGGCTGTGATCACTACTTTGCCGTACAGCAGCACTGATAACACCTGAGGTGTGCCTCTGTGCTGAAGTGGTTGAAATGAATAGTGTGAGTCTTGAAGGGAGGAGGCCTGCCTTTTGGCACTATTGCCCAAAGGAATGTTGGTAGAAATATGATCTGAGTCTCTTTTGGTTGTGGATCTTCACGCTAGAGAGATGCCTTCCGCAGGAAAAGGCAGTGTGTGCTGGGTTTATAACGTAGTCCTCCTGAGACACAAGGTTTTTTAACTGTATGTGTGTGGGTACACAAGTCCTACAGTAATTTAGATGAGCTTCTACTGTCATCTTCTCATTTGAGTATTCAGTGTGCATTGCAAAACGTTCTGGTTTTGCTGTCATAGAAGGTGGGAAATAGAACCTTTTAAGGCTCAAATTCCATAAGGCAAGCAAAAAGAAATTAAAATCCCACTTCAAAAAATCCTGGGTTTTAGGCTGTTCTTGATGACTCTGATGCCTGTGGGCTTGGCAGTGCTGGCAATGCAGACTCCTGGGTTCTCTGCCAAGGCTTTTTCCAACATAATACTTGCTGACCTACATTCATGCATGTTTCTTAATCTTTCTGTTAAAATAACACACCCATTAATTTGCTGAAGTCTTGTGGTGCAGGTTGCAAGATAGAAGATAAAATAAATGCTGGCCTCAGAAAGCATTTTCCTCAAACAGGGTGGATATAAAAATTGAAGTAATTAAGGTTGTGATGTGTTAGTTTTGTATCGTGTTCATCTAGTAGTAAAATGTCTGGAGAGTTTGTTGCATTGTACAACAATTCAGAACTGTTTTTCCCATTCTACTCAAAAGGTGAACGTGTGAGCAAGGCCTCTATTGCTGGATTATCTTAGAAGCTGACATTCTTGTTACCTTCCTTGTAATATCTGCTCACCCTTCCTACTGACATGGAGGAGTATGCTTTCACTTGGAGATAATCTCTTCTTTAGAAAGAGAAATTGTTCAGTTGCTTTTCACACCTCAGTTTAGATCATCACATAAAACTATGAGTAGTTCTTCAGACGTCAGTGGGACGTGGAAGTGCACCTTCAGGCACTGGGCTAACTGAGCGTGAGCTAGGGGTATGTCTCTGTTGTGCCGTGCCAGTGCATCTGATGCGCAGTGCCACAGTGCCGGAGCTGGAAGGTGTGCTGGCAAGATGAGCCCGTGATAGTCTCTCTGGAAAGAGCCGTTGAACTCTCTGATATTGTGACACAAACTTGAAGTCATGGGGGGGGGTCTATTTCATTGTGGTGTGTTTTGGGGTTTTTTTTTCTTTTAATATTTTGTACTGTTTGTCTTAAGCAGTAAATACATGTTGAATACTGTTTCTCAGTTTCAAATTTGTTATTTGTGAAGACATTATATGTGCATTTTTATGGTTAAGAAAATCTTGAATTAAATTAAATAATAATTCAGGTTTTTTAAGTTACTTATTTTCAGTTGTGGGATAAAAAAAAATTCATGTTCACATCAAACTGAGAAACTTTGGAAAATTCAAAGTAAAAAACGGAATGCAGGACATCAAAAAAGCTTGAGTTTCTCTTGTGTGGTGCTTATTTATTGAGTTCTCAAGGAGCGTTATCACCATTCTAGTTCTTGCTGCCAGACTTACTTCATTAAGGCTTTTTGTTTGTTGACACTATGTCTCATCAAAATTAGCAATGTACACCCTGTATTTTTTGTGTCTTCATACACATAATTGTTATTTATTTTTCGAACACTTGTGGCCAAATTATTGTTCACTTGATGACTATTAACTCATGATTATTTTTTAGAATAAGTTCATTTTGTGTGTGGTTTTAGTGTAGAAATGGTATCAATCTTGATAGTATATTTTTTATGAAGTATTCCTTTTTCTATTAGACACCCTTTCACCAGCATCCAGTCCTTCATCCATTAATTTTGCCACAGCTCCAGGTAGCATAGATGAATCACCCAGTGGAGCATTAAACATTGAATGTAGAATTTGTGGGGATAAAGCCTCAGGCTACCATTACGGAGTACATGCTTGTGAAGGTTGTAAGGTACAGTCGTAATTTTCTTTTTAAGAACCTAAATCATGTTGCTTTATTTACAGGGTTATATGAAGATAAACATTTGTTACAGAAATGTTTAACTAATACCATTCTAGCCATTAAAATGATTTAAATACTAAACATACGTGATCTTCCTTCTGAAATAAATTGTTCAGATAGAGTAAGTGGATAGCATAACTCAATACCAGACCTTCATCAAGCAGGGGCAATTCACAAGGATAATTTTAATGCTGCTTTTCTGAATATAGTTAGTTAAACACTAAAACAACTGAAACTACTAAACTGTGACTAAAAGTCAAAGCCTACTTGCTCCACTAGTGTTTTATTTGTGTTGGGAGAAGCATGTGAGTTTGCTACCTTTCCATTTTAACCGTAACAAATCCTGAATTTCTCATCTCCACCCCATTCTGCCTGAATCACTCAGTATTGTACCTCTTGTAGTGTTTGGGACAGTGCACATCTCTGGGGCAAATTAATGTTATCATTAATGTATAATTTTTGGGATTATGCAGCCCAGGAATTATAGGATTCTTTTCTTTTTCCTTCTAATGTTTCCATTTTCCCTTTTTTTTTTTTTTTGTTCTAAATTACAATGTAAAGTGAGAGAAATAATTGTATTTGTGTACATTTTTCTCTCACACTCAGTGTCAGAAAATGATAAATCAGATATCTAAATCTTGTGGAGTAATGCTAGAATATCTGTTGGAGATGGGGAGCTAGTTCATAGCCAGATGTGTCCCATGGTCTAAATTACTTGTTCTTACGTCACGTGAAGCAAAATAATGCAATGCCTCTAAATTTGCTAACCTGATGTGTTCATAGCATGAGACTAGCCTTACATGGCAGTATCAAGACGTCATGGTAAAATCTGTTGAGTTACAGGCTTTTCTGTAATGCTCAGTTTTGTGTCCTTGGCTTTTTCTGTACGCCGTGCTGTGTTGTCATACCCCTCACGTCTGCTGAAAAGATGTGTTCAATCTGTGTGTTTCTGTGACTTACACATACGAAAGATGAAGGTTGCTTCTGACTGAGGATGCTGAGAGAAGCATACCGAAGCACTATGGGGCTGTTCTTGCTTAATCCTTAAGAGCAAATCTACTAGGTACTCTGGGCTCTTGGCCCTCTCCCAAGAAAGAGGGCTGTGAGCTACTCCCTCCTTTTGTGTTGCCCATCCTATACGTGCCACACCACTTTGCTGGATAGCATAGGAGACTCGTACCTTTGGACAGGTTATACTTTGAGTATTGTTTGGCTAGTGACATTAATTAAGAATAAAGAAAAAAAAAACCCCTGTATATTTGAAGTTTAGTACTCAACATTCTTTAACGTTATATATTGTTCTCTCAAACTTTTTTTAGGGTTTTTTTAGAAGAACAATTCGATTAAAACTCATCTACGATAAATGTGATCGCAACTGCAAAATTCAGAAAAAAAATCGTAATAAGTGTCAATACTGTCGTTTTCAAAAGTGCCTTTCAGTTGGAATGTCACATAATGGTAGGTAAGAGTGCCCTTAATAATTTGCTTGTTCCTGCCCAGGGTCTGCTTCTGCAAACAGGCACTTGCATAGCTTTTTTACTTACACATCTGAGTTGAACCTCAGATTTTTACGGGTATAGATCATGGCGGGGGACACTGGTTTCCTTAATGAATAGTTAATGTAGTTGATACACAGCTGCCAAATGTATTTGATGAGCTTTGCACAATTGTGCTGGATGTCTCATTGTCCATATGAACGTTCATTTAGTTGTTTTCTTCACCCAGAGCTTTGGCACCGCTAGTCCCATTGAAACAAATTTCAATACCGGAGGAATTCTGACCAAGCACATTGCAGAGGAGTGGGAGGAGAGCAACTAGCGCATCGTGGGAGGGAATGACGTAGGCTAGAAATCCATAGGAAACTCGACTTGGTTATTTTTCAGGTTACAGTGCAACAGCTCTTGGGCAGACGGTACAGGGGGTGTACGGAAGGGTGATCTGTGCTGACTGTGGAACAGGAATCTGTGTTTAGAGATCCAGTTTAAAAACTATGTTATTGTTTGTGTTAATGATTTAAGATAAGGCTGGTAAGCCTGTGGCTTACATACAGATTTCAGCCCATAAGGCAGTTTTATGCACAGTATGTAGCTTGCTAAGCAGCTTTGGTTGGTAAAGAGGGAGAGAACAAGCCATGAGAAAGCAGAGTTTTCTTGGGCAGATGACAGTAGTTTGCTTTCCCTCTGTAGGTCTGATAGTGTCAGGGCTGAATTTGGGAGGAGGTGCAGTTTGGGAGTAGGTGAAAAGTAGGGGAAAATGCTGGGCTGGGTGAAAAGCTGTGGTTTAGGAGACGAATTTCCTAATGAAACTATGCAGTCAAGTTAGTTGGGGTGGGGACGTGGTTGGAAGTAGCATATGGCGGTGTAGTCTAGATTCCTAGCAGGAGACATTGCTAGAGTTGACTTTCTGGTTCTGGGGAAGTCTGGCTCCCTTGTGGTGAGCTCTGACAGATTAAGGATTGGATAGTCTCTGTAAGACTAGTCATAACCTTCCTGAAGCAGCAGACTTGGAAAGACTTGCCAGCCAACAAAGTAACATCTCAGGCACAGGAGTTGAGCAGAGAGTTGTGCTGGTTGGCAGGAATTAACATTCAGTTGAAGGTGTTTGGTCCTGCTAAAACGCTGTGGGCGTTTGTGCTCCAGCTGAAGGGAGTCGTAGCAGTTTTACTGCAGCAGCCTCACGGGAGGAGGTGGGGGAAGATGAGGACTGCTAACTTACAGGCAATACTTTTCAGGGGAAGAGCTAGGAC
>NW_010267661.1:27519-37445 GCF_000690775.1 Eurypyga helias
AGTACTAGGTCTCCAGCCATGACCCTAAAACTGTAAGTTTCAGTTTAGAGCAGATAACCTTCCATTTTTCTCACAGACCCACAGCCAGATTCTATTGAAGTCCAAAACTGTATTTCAAATCATGCCTAGAGTCACCTCCTTATGTCATGAGAAAATTCTTTGGGCACGTGGAAGGGCTAGTTCTGCACGTGCTCTGAATTGCTTAGTCTAGGCAGTGACGTTCTGTCCTCTCCCTGGTCAGATGGTGCAATTCGGTACTAGTGACCGTATTGGCCGTCTCAAAACCGTGCACACCATCGGAGGGTAAGGCCCCTTCTAAAAGGGAGCTTTCCTCATTTCAGTCTGAAGTGGAAGAAGGATGTGGACGTGCCTGTTTTTTTGCTAAATGGCAAGACCACTTGCCCAGGAACTGGGAGACCTCTGTACCCAGTGGTGTTTCAAATTTGCATCTCCAGCCTCTCAAGAGAAGATCCTAATGACTAGATTGGATACTCAAACTCCATTCTCATCCTCCCCAGTCTTGGAGGGCTAGTCTGTTGAAAAAAAGGTTTTGTTGCCGACAGCCTGTGAGCGCAGCTCGGGGTCTCTGTTCTGTTCTCACTGGACAGGACAGATATGTTGAACTGAACATCCGGCATGTAAGGAGTGGAATGTCCAGGCAGGTTCAGAATCAGCAGTGGGATTTGGGCGCAGCTCCGCAGCGTTCCTTGCAGACCAGGCAGCTCTCCAGCTGGCATGTAGGCTCTCTGTCAAGCTCCTGATACGAGCTTACTCATATTTTTAGAAATCCCAAGGTGGAGTTTCTTGTTGGGAGCTGCAGAACATAACAAGGAGAGAACAAAATACAACTCCTGAGGTAACGTAGAAGGAAAAAGCATGTGTTCTAGCTCATTGCAGGTACCATTTTGTGTTTTGAAATGTCCCATTACCTGCAGTTTGGCATATTGACTTGAGAGTTAGTCACGGACTGTGTTGGTAAGGATGAGATTTTTTTCACTCATTAACGTATCATAATAAAGATACTACCTCTACCTCGTTTTTTCTAGACAGCAAGTCTTACTGCTCTACTCAGCAAGGCATAGGTGTTTGTATAACTTGTATTTGTTTTACAATTGTCTTCCCACTAGCAATACGTTTTGGACGAATGCCAAGGTCTGAGAAGGCCAAGTTGAAAGCAGAAATACTAACAGGTGAAAATTATGTTGAAGATTCAGGAATGGCAGATCTTAAATCACTTGCCAAAAGAATTCACGATGCTTACCTGAAAAACTTCAATATGAACAAGGTTAAAGCCAGAATCATCCTTGCAGGGAAAACTAATAACAATCCCGTAAGTACTTTTCCTGTAAATTTTAAGTAAAGCTGGCAAATACATAAGGTGATTATAATCAATTTGTTAAATTCAACTTAAGCAAGTCTTTTAGAAAATAAATGTCCTGGTAATACAGACAAGAAATATGCAAAAAGAATACCTTTAGTAAATATGGTTGATTTAGCCACTATGAGAATAATAGGAGGCTTTGGGAAAATGGGGTAGTTAACTTGTAAACAGAAGCTCATAGCCTTATCTTATAGTGGAGGCACAAGGGAAAGAATATTAATTCTGAATCAAAAATGAGACATCTGTATGGGTAATCATCTTAGTATGGGTGGGGGATATGGTTCAAAATTAATTTCCTATTATGAAGGTGGGGAAAAAAAAATCAGGTTGTTTTGACACAAATGCCAGGATAGATGCTGCTATCTTTTAGGGTGTACAGGAGCTCAGTGTGACTTGTCATTAAACCAAAATATTAATGGCAGGAGGGGAAAGAAAACTGGAGTTTGTGATTCTTCGTTTACAGTTCTGGCCATTTCTTCACCCAGCCTTCCGGGTCTTTACTGTATGGTTACTTTGAAAGCGAGAAGCAAGGGAGGTTGTGAAAACACAAGTGCTGTTGAGGTTATTTTTCTTTCAGGATAATTTAGCCACGTCTACCTGATGCTATCAACTGCTTTTTGGTGTGTAGCACGTGAGCTAGCATAACCATTGTAAGGACCGACTTGTTTCCCTTTAAGCGTATTTTTTCAATTCTGTTGTGACTTATGTTAATTCTATGTGGAAGATAAAACTGTTGGTAAGGTAAGATACTTAATTTCAGTAAAAATTTGCAGGAAAGTGGTTTTACATATACCATAATAAAACGCATGTAACCGTGGGGATGAGTCCGATAAAAATTGTGAGCAAGCTGTCTTCTAAATTACGGAATTTGGTGTATTGTAGTCTAGTCCAGCCAAGCATACCAGCCTCTACATTAAAAGACAGACATACAAATAATCCCCGTCTTTTTCACTGGATTAAGGAGATGCTTAAAATTAAGCACAGGCTTAAACTTCTCTGGGGGTACAAGCTGACATAAGCCCACAGTAAATACCCAGCTTTAACACCTTACCCAGTACGTGTCTGCGTAAAGACCTTTCCAAGCTAATGTTACCACGTGTCAGAATCGCAAGTTACAGTATGGATTGCAGGTGCAGGCATTCTAGATCACTGCGTCCTGAGTTTTGTCTTTGCATTTGTGCAGTCAACGTTCTCAGGTTATAGTTGACTAGTTAAGAGTGGCTAGCACATGTCTTAGTGAATTTACCAGAAAAAATCAATGAGGAATCAGACCTAGTATGTTATAAACAGGCTGCTTCCTCCTTTTAATATGCAGGGAAGAGGAGAGGGTTTTGAGATGTTTCATCATCGGGGAAAACATACCTTGTCATTTGCTTTCAACATTTAAGCAGAAAGATTAAAAGAGGGGTTCGTTGTTGGTGGTCAGTAATCCACCTATTTCTGAACGGTGCATCAACAGCAGATATCGGTGAATCCTAATTCCCGGCTCCTCTCTCACTCACTGCAGAATGAACTAGTGTTTTTTATGACAAGGTGTCATTTTTACATCCGGCTCCCAAGGCCTTGGCAGTACCTACTTCCTGTGTAGTGAAATGATGAGAAATTCCCAAAAGATTTACAAGACAGACTACATCTTTTAAAGGGTTTAGAAATGTGGATTATTGCTTTGTCACTTCCTGCTCACATTCACATGCACACAGGAAGTTCTGCATAACTCGAGTTCTGATGTGGGATGGAATGTGCCGTTGCCATACGCACTTAAAAAGTGGACAACCCTGGGAAACCAACACGTTTGACAGTTTTCTAAGTGAAATAAGTGAATTCTGTGAGTTTCTAACAGAACACTGAGTCTTCCTCGTGATATTTAATCTGAGATGAACAGAACAGCACAGGGGAAGTGCTTTGCGTAGCATTTGTGGAACTAGATTTATGTTCAGAACCAATTGCCATGACTTCTGTGGGCTGGGAAGCTTTGTGTTTTGTTTTTTTCCATGGCTTGTGCTCTGTTTTCATTGCTGTTGTTTGGATATGTGTCAAATTACTTTTGAGTTCTGATCGTTCTTAGTCTGAATGCTTTTACTTTATGATGCATGAAAGACCAGCTCATCATGCATGTACCTTTCTAAATGGAGGGGGTTATGGAAAAGACCATGTTTTGTGGAAAAGACCATTTTCCATTTTATGGAAAAGACCAGACATTTAGTGGTGTCTGACACTGTAGTGGGATTCTGGGCTTAGAGACGGCGTAGCATTAACCGTAGCTGGAAAGATGAGCTGAACTTTCGTGGAAGATCAGTTGGGACATAGTCTATGAAAATCTGGTAATAAAACCCAAAGAGTAGTAGAGAGTTTATTCTTGTGCAAATACGCTGTCCTCTATTTAAATGTCTGTCTGTATTCCCCCCAGGATACTTCAGGAAAGCATCATGATGTGCATCAAGTGTAGTTAGTTTAGGAAGTGATAAGAGTGTAGGCAGAATATCCCGGACTTCCGGAGGAGGTGATACAAGTCTGTTGTGAACCTTCTGGGACTTGCTCTGGGTTTATGCGCACTAAGCGCAGCGCTTCCGGATCTTCGCTCTACCTCCTACGCACAGCTAGGTGAAGATGTGCCATACAGGTTTGCATTTTGCTGCTGGCATTGTTTACAGAGCAGACTTCTCTTAGGTATTGCAGTTTGCAGTTCTGTAATACCTGGTTTCTCTTGGTGCAGAAATATGAAAGAACTCATGGTTTACTGTTAGTTGAAGACTGATTAGCACGGAAGTTGTTTATTGAGATTTCTGTTCTTTAGGAAACCAATGATTAATAACCATTATTTTGTAACTGAATTGGTGTTGTTTTCTCTGTAGCCATTTGTTATACATGACATGGATACCTTGTGTATGGCAGAGAAGACCCTGGTGGCAAAACTGGTAGCCAATGGAATTCAGAACAAGGAAGCAGAAGTTAGGATCTTCCACTGCTGTCAGTGTACGTCCGTGGAGACCGTCACAGAACTTACCGAATTTGCCAAATCTATCCCTGGCTTCTCCAATCTTGACTTGAATGATCAAGTGACATTGTTAAAATACGGAGTTTATGAAGCCATATTTGCCATGTTAGCGTCTGTGATGAACAAGGATGGGATGCTGGTAGCCTATGGAAATGGCTTTATAACCCGGGAGTTCCTGAAAAGCCTGAGAAAGCCATTCTGTGATATAATGGAGCCAAAATTTGATTTTGCCATGAAGTTCAATGCACTGGAATTGGATGACAGCGATATATCCCTTTTTGTTGCCGCCATCATTTGCTGTGGAGGTAAGCACTACCTATTTGTTCTTTCAGGTAGTATATTCTAAAATTTTCTCCGGGTGAATTAATTATAGTGGACGAACTTGTATGAGTCTTGAAGATTAGGTTCTACCACTAGCAATGTCATTTTCCCTTTTAGTGTGTTTCATGGAAGATACTGTAACTGTTAGTGGTCCTGATGCTGCATTTTGCTTTGCAGGATTGTAGACATGCTTGGAACTACCAGCCTCACTGGTTTTAAAAGTGGGATGTGGAGAGTGTGGGTGGGATTTTGTTTGGCCATCACAGGATTTTTTTTTTAATGTTTAAGACTGGGTTGGCAACAATATTTGTATCTGCTGGATGCGGAGAAAAATGCCACGTAATGAAACTGGAGGCAGGTGCAGGTTATAGCTTTCCTCATCTTTGACACTTGCTGACGGCATCACGTGATGAGTTCTGCATAAATGCACAGCTCTGTTGATGCACTTCCTCTGTTGTGATTTTAGTATCACAAGCTATTTAAAAAACCCCAGCTTAGTTAGCTAATTAAAAAACAGCTGATAGGATTTTTTTTTTAAACTATTTCATAGCACCAACGGATAGAGTTTGGGTTGGGTTGGTTTTTTTAAATGCACGTTGCTTGAACTCAGGTGAGTGAAGGAACACAAATGCAGTCTGACCTTTCCTCCCAAAAGTAAGGACACTCATATTTCAGCTTAAATTCAAAACTACCCATAAGCATTTTGGAACTGTGTTGATCTTCTATACCCGCCCCAGCCTGTGTTGCACTCTGCCAAACTCAGGATGTTTCACTTCCCTGCCTGCATCCTCAGAGTTACAAGAAGAGAGATACAACCTGTAGACTTTCAACACCCAAGTTCCCATTAAACCCTGAATTACTTTTGCACACCACAATAGTATTCTGATGTTTTCAAAAGTCAAGGCAATATGTTGTGGGTTTTTTCTCTCTGTCCTTCTCCTTGGAACTAGTTTATGTTCTCAAGACGCGTATTTAGCCAGTCATCCCAGACTTCTTACAGAGAAGTTTGATATGGAGAGTGAAGGTATTACAGGACTGTACGTAACTGAAAATCAGATTATATACTAGAAAGTGCGAAACATCCTGAATAGGTGCTTCTCTATGTATACAGTATACATATGGGAACCAGGAAGGCCTGTTATTTATGGCTTGCTATGTGGCTACCAAACTTCAAGAACTCTCTAGAAATAGCCACATGGTTTTTTTTGTTTGTCTTTTCAGTCTGAATTCTGTTATCAGGACATAGACTCATAGAATCATAGAATCATGGAATGGTTTGTATTGGAAGGGACCTTAAAGACCATCCAGTTCCAACCCCCCTGCCATGGGCAGGGACACCTTCCACTAGACCAGGTTGCTCCAAGCCTCATCCAGCCTGGTCTCGGGCACTCCCAGGGATGGGGCATCCACAGCTTCACATAATTCACATAGATTCAGTAATTCACACAGAGAATATAGAACTGGATTCCTAGGCTGGATATTTCTGCTGTGTTTTGTGGTGAGCGGGTGGTGTGGGTTTTTTCTTTCACAGCACATGTTGTATGTAGCAGTATGAAATCTCACGTAACTGTGGGAACTGAAAAAATGTTGGCCAAACTTTTTTTTTTGCCTTCTCTGCTTTTTTCCCAAGATGCAAATACACACTGGCCCACAGTATAGAATCTGTTAAGTCACCTACTTTAGGGAGTGGTTGTAAAATTATGACATGTATTCTTTTGTTTGTTTTGAGAACAGATCGTCCTGGTCTTGTAAATGTAGGACACATTGAAAAAATGCAGGAGAGCATTGTGCATGTACTGAAACTTCACTTGCAAACCAACCATCCTGATGACATCTTCCTCTTCCCAAAACTGCTCCAAAAAATGGCTGACCTCCGACAACTCGTCACTGAGCATGCTCAGCTTGTTCAGATAATTAAGAAGACTGAATCTGATGCACATTTACACCCTTTACTACAGGAAATCTACAGGGATATGTATTAAGGATTTTTAGTATTTTTTCCACAATATTTAAGAGAAGAGCAATACTAATAACAGATGGGAGCAAAAGTACTTGCACAGTTATCTGCTGTTCACTCAGCCTGGAGTGTGAAAAATCTAAAAGCTGGGTAGCTGGAGTGTTACACTTCTTTTGGTTTGGGATCTTTTTTTCTTCTTCTGAAAGTTCTGCAGAAAAATGCTGATCATAGTGCTCATGAAGTGTCTTACAATGGTTCTTTGCTTTGGAAATTTGAAGATTGGTAAGCAATACATATTTGTGTAATAAATCGGAATGTTAAGTAACAGAAATGAACAAAATTATATTCCATCTTGGCTCAGTCTTTTTGGAATTCTCACAACAAATTCAGAAAATTCTCTCCACCTATATGCACAATCATCAAGATGATGCACTTTTGGCTAATGGTCATTACTGAGAACCAACTAACACTTTTTCTTACGGCAGACAGTCTGGGTGTCTCCGATGGCTGGATATTACTGTACATACACTTCTAAAAAGACTGAAAGACCTTTGCTAACACTGCTGCTCTAATTCTGTGAAATGCAGTACAGCCTCCTAGAGTATTACACTAGTATACCTTAGGATTAGCATGTTTAGAAGATGGTACTTTTATGAAATGAAACAAAGTCCGAAGAGTTATCTAGAATACAGCAGAGATTCTCCAGTCAGGTAATTCTTGAAGAGTGAATGTGATAAAGCAATGCAACCCTTTTTTCAAAAGTGTCTTACAGAAATACGAAAATGTCCCAAGGGAAAAATATACCGTACCACGTGTATTTTGGAGACCTTTTCATAGAATCACAGAATGGTTAGGGTTGGAAGGGACCTTACAGACCATCTAGTTCCAACCCCCCTGCCATGGGCAGGGACACCTTCCACTAGACCAGGTTGCTCCAAGCTTCATCCAGCCTGGCCTTGGACACTTCCAGGGATGGGACATCCACAGCTTCTCTGGGCAACCTGTCCCAGTGCCTCCCCACCCTCTCCGGGAAGAACTTCTTCCTGATGTCCAATCTAAACTTCCCCGCTTTCAATTTAAACCCGTTACCCCTTCTCCTGTTGCTCAAGATGTGGTTTTGTCTTAAAAAATCCTATTTCGAATTAGCAAGAGTTTTGGAGAGACTGAAAAATCCGATCCTAGCCCAGGAAAAAGAATTGCAACTGTGCAGCATTCTAGCGCAGCGACAGCTTACTCTGAAGACGTAACTGTATAGGAAAGGCACCTTCGTTCTTGAGAAGTATCTGGGCATTCTAGCGTTGTTTGGACCTGTTTACCTTTCTGATGAGGAGACTGTCTGGGGCTTTTTTCCAGTTATCCACTCAACTATATTTCTTTTTATTCCTTCTTAGGGCTGGTCAACAGAAATATTAGCTAGATGCTTTCAGCAAATTTTGTCCTTGCCCACACAGCCATAGTGACAGTATTGCCACGAGCAGTGTTTGTGGGTGTCAGTTGTGCAATGCTGTGAAAGTGAGCGCAGCTGAGGGTAGGTGTATCGTGTTCCTGAGAGCAAACTCTGATTTTACATTAGTACCTACTCCTGATGCAAAGCAAGCCATAAGGAAGCTGATTGACATTGCCATTTTACAGGATCTTTTATCACAGAGCCCTAAACAAAAGTGCCAGTTACATGCAAGACACTGTGGTTTTGGTTGTTTTTTTTAAGTATGAAAATTTTATGTTATTATTTCCTTATTTTGCTACTTGTTGCATAACACAAGCCTCTTGGGAGCCCATCTGAGAGTTTTCACAACAGTTAAGCTTCCATTGGCACGGGAGGACTCTTTCTACTTGTTTTATTGTAGCACGTTTGAAGACTTCAGACCCTGAGACCTTCACTGCAAGAATTAAGATTGACAAAATGAGAACATCACACTACGATTCCTATTTTAGTCCCGACGTTTGTTTCTC
Source organism: Eurypyga helias (assembly GCF_000690775.1). Classification (NCBI taxonomy): domain Eukaryota; kingdom Metazoa; phylum Chordata; class Aves; order Eurypygiformes; family Eurypygidae; genus Eurypyga; species Eurypyga helias. The sequence goes on from NW_010267661.1 coordinate 36,127, forward strand.
CCCAGGCCCACTGGCATGGCTGGGTATCGGATAAACTACAGGCTTGAAAGCAGTCTTTATTCAGGTCCTTAGCAGAGGCTTTAGTGACAGATATGTTTAGTGTAACATGTTGAAGCACAGGCCTCCGAGTTGGTGACCATCTAGGGCAGGATAGAAACAATAACTGCACAGAACTCTCCCCTCCCCTGTGGCCAGTCGGTACTTAGAATCACAGAATAGAATCACAGAATGGGTTGGGTTGGAAGGGACCTTAAAGATCATGTGGTTCCAACCCCCTGCCATGGGCAGGGACCCCTTCCACTAGCCCAGATTGCTCCAAGCCTCATCCAGCCTGGCCTTGGACACTTCCAGGGATGGGGCATCCACAGCTTCTCTGGGCAACCTGTCCCAGTGCCTCCCCACCCTCTCCAGGAAGAATTTCTTCCTGATAGCCAATCTAAACCTCCCCACTTTCAATTTAAACCCGTTACCCCTTGTCCTATCACTACAGGCCCTTGTAAAAAGTCCCCCCCAGCTTCCTTGTAGCCCCCTTCAGGTACTGGAAGGCTGCACTTCATTAAGAGGAGATTGTTCATCTTACTGGGAAACGGCAGGTGAGAAATAGGTTGTCCTGTGGACACAGTGTGCCCTCAGAAATCACCAGGATTTAGGCAGTGATGCTGCTTCAGGTGGGCTGTTTCACTGAGGGACAGCGGGTTTAGCCATCAGACACTGTGGACATGCAGTATCGCCTACTCAGAAGTTGTCAAAGTGCATGTGATGGCATACTGAAACACTGATAGCCAACTGGTTTTAGTTACTTCACTGCCACGGCGCACTGGCGATGAAGCGTTTGCTACGGTGGCGAGGGACTGCGGCAGGCTTTTGCCCGTGGGGCGTCAGCGGGACCCGGTCTGTGTTTTAAAATACCCGTTCTGCGGAGCGAAATGGAAGGATCGGAGCTGAGGGTTAAATATTTGTTGAAGACTGGCTTTTTAGGTACGGTTTTGAGCAGATTCTTACCAACATAGCTTATTGTCGTAGCACCCAAGCACGCTGGTCAGCAGCCAGCTGCCCACAGACAGCTTAGGACAGGAGACAAAAGATGGATAGAGAAATCCTAGGAAACAACGGTATGACTTAAGGTCTCAACAAACCTACAGCTCACTCATTTTTGAGGCTTGTTTGGGTTTGGTTTACTTATTTATTGGGATATTTGAGACACTTGGAGAAAGGTGGAGAAAAAAGACCAGAATGAAGGTTTTGCGTCAAGCGTTTGAGAAATCTGATGTTCGGTTTTATCTCCTTGAATACTTGGGTTAAAGGTGTACCCTTCCGCG
>NW_010267661.1:37464-42636 GCF_000690775.1 Eurypyga helias
GATTACGCTGCCCCTTTTTAAATTGCAGAACCCCACTTTTAATCACAAATTGACAGGCAGTAGAGAGGAATGTTTTCCACTTACCAAAATGGAATCTCTCTTCACATTTTGGAAAAATTTCTTTTTAACTGGATCACCCTTTCTGCGTGCCTTTGCGCTTTGGTTGTAGCCGACTCCTAGAAAGCTGAAGTGTTGCCAAAAAAGCGTAATTTTGCATTATTCCTGGCCCGCCCGGGTCTGGGAAGTACCAGCAGTTGCACTAAGCCCGTCCTCCTGAGAGAGTGAGCACAAGTCTGCAAGTCAAAGAGCTTACAGTAAGCATCTAAACATTTGTTTGTTTATTCGAACCGCTAAAACTGGGGAGATGTATTTATCACGAGGGCTGGGTCACGTACTCTTAGATTCCAGTTTCCTCCTGACGGGAAGCCTGGGCGACTTAGGCGCCACCTCAGACAAGGCAGTTGGAGAAGAGCACGCTCTAGCTGCTCTGTCCCTCCTTAAAAGCATCCTCGTGACACAGGTGAAAATCTGCAGCTACAGTGAACCAACGCGGCTGCCTTGGTACTGCTGAAGCCTGAGGTCTTGGAAGTAATGGTCCTTCCCTGAAAGCTCTGAGCCGTTCCCAGGTGCTGAAATGTCAGGGGTAGTGTCGTCGCTGGCGCCTGCTGCTAGCTCAAGTGCTTTTTTCATCATTGGATTTAATTTTTTTTAAATCTAGGTTTCATCAGCTTTATTATCCTTCTTCTACTAGAGATTTAAATTGTGTGTGGGTTTGAGCTAAGATTATTGATAGTGTTAGATACTTTTTAAATTTAATATAATTCTTCATGTTTCAATTTGTAAAATACAATAATATACTCCCGAGATATAAACTTTCACTAAATTATACTACAGAGGTGCTTTAAGAAAGGTATGTAAATTATTTAATTTAAATATTTGTACAACACTTTATCTTGTGAACCCTTCTGTACAGTGAGGAAAGATGTACTTCCACGGGTGAGGACAATGGGCCAGAAGTCAAACCGCTGTTTATTCCTGTCTGGTCTTTATTACTGTATCCTTTGTGACGCAGTCTCACAAATACTTCAGCTTACCGGTGTTTCCTATCAACAGCTGTAACCAAATTTTCAAATACACTTTCACCTAGGACACAGACTTCCTTCTATTTAATTTTAATAAAGTAAGTCGGGGTGAGGAAGAGCTGTAATCCCAAAACCGAGTCAGTGTGTTTCGTGATTTAACTCAAGTTCACTACCTGAAAGGTCATTTACAGAACTAAGGTCACCTTTGCTTTCCAGCACAGTAGTTTCTTTTCCTTAGAAGTCTGAAAGGGAGCTAAAAAGAGGTGGATTCTGTTAGTATTCTGTTACTGTTATTCTCTGAGGAACTGACTTGTGGCTTAGGAGAAACAACAACATCACTATTATTTCCCGCTACTGGCCCTGGGCTTGAGCTGCAGTTTTGTAGATGTAATTTGGCGGCGCAAAAGGAAACGTCGGAATGCTGTGATTGGCCTCTCGACGGGAGTATTCCCTTTATGATGTTGAGTAGAGCTGAAGCTAGAAGGTGCTCGTAGGGAATTCTGTGTCCTGTGATTGGGGCGTGACGGTGCCCACCTCTGCTAACAAATCCCGACAGAGGTACAAAGTTGCCTTTCAGAGGTATTCCTTTTATTTTGCTGTAGCCAAAACACAGCGTCTCGGACCCGCACGGTGTGTTTCCCATGGCCCAGCCGCGTGTGGTACCTCATTCGTCATGGATAAAACTGCACTTTTCCAGATCGCTGCAACTTGCGGTTCTCACCGGATGGGTGTTGTGCGCAGGTGTATCAACTATGGAGACGTGTGTGTGTTGTGGGCTTGCCGGCGGGAACCCACAGCTGCTTTTCTCACTTCCGTGGGCAGCAGTGGGGAAACACCCGTGAAAGGTGCCAGCAGACGCATCGCTTTGCGCTGCACACACGTGCTACAGAAGCGCTGGTAACTGAGTTCGTCCTAGGGCAAGGGCATGGCTGCTCTCGCGTGCTCCGATGGGCTTACAGTCCGTTGAAATCTTTTTCGGCTTCTGAAGCTGTTTTGGATATTTTTCTCTCCAGCTGCTTTGTTGTGTTGGTCAGTATGGTCAGATACCATCGCAAGGATGTTTCAGAACAGAATTCCTATAGCAAGAACCTCAATTTCCGACCAGTTCCCTCTGCCCAGGGGTAGGCTGCGCGCACAAGAGATGGATCCGATTGCAGGCTGGGCCTTGGATGAGGACTGTGAGATTGGGCAGAAGGTACTTAAAGTAGGTTTGAAGTATCCAGGAGCATTTCCTCAGGTCGGCTGTGCAGGTGCGGTACTCCCTGCCGTGGAAAGGACACCAGCTGTACGATCAAGGCAAGAAGTTTGGTGACACAAAAAGGAAAAAGTAAAAACTGGCGGTATAGGAACACTTTAACTGGTGGAAACCTTGGCAACATGCAAGCGCCGCATCCCACGGTGTCGGAGCGCAGTATATTCACTCAAAATCTGCTGGTGATGCGCAACAGGAACCGTAAGGAGGTTAGCAGCTCTTCTGGTGGGTGCTCTGCAGGCAGGTAACCACACAGAGCAAACCCACACCTCCCTACCTCGGGCACATCCTGCTTCCCTGGGTGTGTCCGGCCGCGTCGGGTCGCCTTCGTGGAGGTGCCTTTGCCCTCCTGTTCATGGTGGTGCCAGCAGGCACCTACAGGCACCCGGCAGCAGCGCCGGCCGGCAGACGGTTACTGAGCAGGTTGCATGATAGCGGGAGGGAGCTGGGATGATCAAAGCATTCGTCCGTCTCCCCTGGGAAAGGCACGCTGTGGGACAGGTGGGTGTATGACGCCATGGCTCCACCTCAGCAGCCACAAATACTTTCCTCTGGTTTCAGAAGAGGAAGAGCTTAACGACTTCAGTTCCTGTGTTTTCGCTGTAACCGATCTAACGAGTGTTGTAATGGTGCGGATTTTCACAGGAACACCCCTCTCAACTGCCCGACCAAGTCTGTTCTCCCGGAGGAGCTGCCTTTCACACTGCTCCTGCTGTGTCACAGCTTCCACAGACCACGGCTCTGACCTGTCTTCAGGGATGGAACAAGAGTCTCATGACATCCTGATGTTAAAACCCTTTATCACCTCTTAAACTGTCTGTTAGACACCAAAAAGCTCATTTCTGTTCGTGTTGCCAAACCCTCGTAACTAGAGCTAACGAGTGGTTAATGAGATCAAGATTATCAGTATGAAGGAGAAAACCCCCAGTCAGCCATGTTGCTAGTTCTTGGGTACAGCTCATGACGGAACATGGAACTTAGGAAGAGCAGGCAGTTCTTGCAGGGAGTAGTCAGACCTAATTCTCATGGAATGCTTGTTCCGCAGTAACATACCACCAATTCAAGACAAGTTCCCAAGTTTCTTTCTGTCAGAACAATGCAAGTGCCATTTTCAGGAAAGAATGGGAGCCCTGGTCTCACAGGGATTTACAGGAAAGACAAAGTCTCTTGCACTCGCCAGTGCAAAAATTACATACAGCTAAATAGGATGTTGCGTCCTCGAACGTTACCAGCCTGCTGGCCTGGGGTGAAAAACTTGAACTCAATGTTTTTCTTCTTTTTTACCTCCCTTCCCCCCCATCTCCTTTACAAAAAGGTTGACTTCATGGTGTTGGTGTAGAGACTGTTGGGAACCTACATGCTTTAAAAAGGAAAAGAAGTCATCCTGCAGGACGGAATGTAAACCCCATTAATCTGAAACACGGTTTTGCCTTAATGGTTTTTAAAAAAATAAAGTATTTTTAAAAGTGAATGTAGCAACTCGTGCTGATCTTTTATTTCCAGGAATGTCACTGTGGGGACAGACACACTCGTTACCCTGTGCTGGCTGCCTCTCGTACGCTACCCGAAGCAGCTGCCAAGCCTTCGAGTCCTCATGCAGCGAGCGTGCACGCCTGAATCGCTCCTCCGTAAACGATGGCTCTGTTCTGCCTCTCACAACCACTCATGTCTCAGCCGACAGCCTCTGCGCACGTGTGCAGCATCAGGACCCAGGGAGCACAGGGTGGTGGCGCAGCTGGCAGTGGTGAGGCCCGTTGCTCCTTCCGCCACAGCACCGGCGGCCTGGAGGTGTTGGTGTGCCGCTCGACTGCAGTCAGGACTGCAGTGATTTTGCTTTGACCTGATTTGCCTTAATCTGGTGCACAAGGCCCTGCCCCAGAAAACAGCTGCTTAACTCTACACCAGGGAGTAACCATGCTGGTTTTGGTGGCGAACGAGAGTGGCCAAGCCACCTTGGTGGGACTGGTGCCCAGATTTTTTTGGGTTAGCATCAAAGATCTGTTAAATTCTATTCAGTCTATCTACTACATAATAAGGTGTGTGCATGACAAGGGCCTTTTGAAGGCAGAATGACGCCTGCAGCATCTTTCACGTGCTGATGCTCACAGATGAACTGTTGGACACACCTTTTAAATTAGGAAAGTGTGTAACATCCATGTGTACACTTCATGTATTTATACATATTTGATCAGTTTTTGTGCTGACCCACTGTCCTGCTGTATTCTTCTACTCTCCCTGACTATGACCAGCTTGAGATGCTGCTGAACACAAGTACTGAATGCACCTCCTCATGAAGTGTGGCACGCTCGCTAATCCGATGAGCACGGTTTCAATTAAATCAGTTGGGAGAGTATGTCACAAATAATTGTTTTCCTTCAAGAACCTGGGATTTATTAAGCTGGTGTTGAAGAAAAATGCCAGCAAAGGGTACTCATCAGCTGTGCTCTGCGGCAGACAGCCTGATTCTGAGCAGCAACAAGTCCTCGGGGGAAGCCAAGGGAACCAAACTGAAGGCTCCGTGTAACTTGAACAATAGGCCTCATGGCCGGGACGCTTGGGCATGATGGCACTTGGTCTGCAAATATTTCCAAATATTTCCATATATTCCCAATATTCCCATATTTCGCAAAACATGAGACAGAGACCCTAAGGCCCATGTTCAATGGGAACATGAGAATGTGGAATACGTAAGTTTTAACAGTTGGGCACAGATAATAATCCTTTACCATTCCAGGAAATACTCAACTGCACGTAGATGGACCGCATTTCCCTGACATGTGGACCAGAGCTGATGGAAGATACCTGATGGCCCGGGGCTGTTGAACCACTCTGTGGGAC
>NW_010267662.1:0-12247 GCF_000690775.1 Eurypyga helias
CCCATCTGTTCCTGTGGCTGCTCTTCTCAGGAAAGCCAGGCTTTTGCCTGAAGAGATACATAAACTTCCGTATTCCCTCCCAATCCTGCCCTGATTTAAGTTAATTTGGAGTTTTACCCGGCATCATTAATTGTACTTTTTGTTGTGGATTTGAAGAAGAGAACTGTTACCCCAACGTTTCAAGGTTTACTCGGGTAAATCTTTGTCGTGGTTATTCTATCTTTTCCACAATCTTCTATCTCTGCTAAGGGGAATTTTGCCTGCCTACAGTGGTGAAGACTGAGCTTTCATTAAATTGTGACACGAAGGGAAGTGAGAGCTGGGGAGAGGGATCTGAGGAAAATGACTCTTCTTCTCCATGAAGAGTCTGAGGATTAAGGTGGATGTTTGCTACACAGTTGGGCAAACTCCACAAAAACATTCCTCCTTCATCTCTGTTTCAAGTTTACAAGAAGTTAATTTGTGAACTTACCTCTTCTGTACCTCCCTCCCCTTACTGACTGACAGAGTCATGGAAACAAGGGGTGGTATGCAAACACGACAGAAAAAAAAGGCAAGGAAAGTAATTCCTGAAATCATATTTGCACAAAGAAACCAAACCAAGCTTGAATTTCTGACAGTAAATGCTAAGAATAAGCCTGTCAGGAGGAGATTGGCGTAAAAACAGAAGTCATATAATAAATTGATTCAAGAAAATCATATTTTATGCTCACCGAAGACAAAGCTTATGAAATAACCAATATTGAATTACTCACTGAGCTCTGATCCTACAGTCCTAGTACAAGATCTGTCCTGCAGTAGCAATGCAGAATATTCTCCATCATTCTCAGAGTTACTAAACCCCCTTACTTTTATATAGGTCGTTATAGATCTTGTTTCTACATAAAATTTCATGCTTTTATAAAAGTAAATTCCAAAGCAAATGTAACTCTTCAGAGCCATCATTACCCAGGGTTTTATTGCCAGGCTTGTTAACTCTCCTGGTAAACATCAGGCTCAGCCGCTCCGCTCAGTCTCGACTCTTCTGCAGAGGCTGCTGAGATCTGTTTTCCAAATAACACCAAGAACGTGCCGCTCGCTGAGTTGCTCTCGGTGAAACTCTAGGAAAAAAAAAGAAGTCCTGTGGTTTGGTGGCCTTATCTGGCATTTTGCAGGTGTAAGAGAGAGTACCGAGAGCCCCACATTGCTTAACAAGGGAGGGTTTTGGCTTTGCCAGAAGATAATTGCTCCAGTAGTGAGCTGCCGTTAATCCCGGGCTGTGTGCTTGGTGCTGACCTGCAGCCCTGCTGTTTACATCAGGGGGATTTTTAGGGCCAAATTTTGCAGTTAATTGCCGCAGTATAAATCTGGATTCCTAAATCTCCCTCCCCAGGCGTGGTGCTCCTTCAGATCCGACGGCGAAATTCAGGGCTGCTCCTGCGGCCGCTGAAACGGGTAGGCCTTGTCTAGCACAGGAAAGACCTGGGCTAGGCCCTCTCCCAAATTTCCTAACGGCAATAAATGCCAGCAATTAGGGGCTCCGCTTGCTCGGAGGAGCAAGAGCTGCCTTACCTCCTCCTGCCGCGAGCCTGGGGACCGCTGAGCCTGGGTGGTACGGGGAGGTGTCACTATTAGAGAGGCTGTAGAGGGGATTAATAGCACTGTGAGCTACATTATGTCCTGTCAGAAATCTTTGCAAAAAGAGCAGGAACTGGAACTGCAAGCTTTCAGCTTTAAGCCCTGAACTTGGGGCTATACGGCAAGATTAAAGCACTCGTTTTTTAATGTTTTCCCATCAAGAAGTGAGAAATCTCAATGCATTTAAAGGCATTCCCTGGTTTTCACTAACCAATTGAGGCAAGAGACTGATTTGATGTTGGTGCTCGCCGTTACACTCCCTAAAATGCTGCACCAGACTGGCAGCTGCCAAGCGAGAGGCTAAAAACCCTCAGCAAAAAGGCGACCGGTCCGGCATTGCAGCCCCGGGGTTCGCAGCCTGAGGGTCACGCTCCCTCCCCAGGCTGAGACCAAGGCTCGCTGCAGGTACTGCGCGCCAGGACTTCGGCAGGGTGAGCTGAATTCCATAAAGGCACTACAGAAAAGTCTCAGCATCGAGGTCTGTGCTGGAGGAAAGCACGGATTAAATCGCACGGTCGCTGTGAAGTGCAATGAGAAACCAGTAGACAGCGGAGCGATGAAATAATTCATTAGAAAGAGAGGGGGTTTATTAGCCCTGCGGAATTTCCTAGTTTGTTGCTAACTCTGGTTTAGTGGCAGCAGCTTTGGTGTTGTCCACGGCGAACAGCGTGGAGATGGGGACGTTTCGGTTGCAAATGATTTATTCAACAAAAATGCAAATTCTGGACTGAATTCTGTATTCACAGCCACAAATTTGACCCGCAGACGGGCAGCAGCAGGGAGAATACAGGTTAGTTGTGTTCTGCAGCAAGTTTTCCACCTAAATCAGACACATTTACCCTTACCTGGGCACGAAGAAATTAAAAAATTGGGTGGGGGAGTTGGAGCCCGTACTCCTGGCAGCATGGTGTCCATCTCCCCAGGCTCACATGAGGATGAACGTCGATGCAGCGCAGAACCGTGTCACTGATGTGCTTTGGGTCAGCCCCATGTTTATTTAACGTTCAGAAAATGCAGTGTTCAGAAAGAATAGTCATGATTTTAGAGAGCTTGGATCAGGTCCTTTTTTTCCTATAGGCAGTTGCTATTCTGTATGATATGTAATTACTGGGTACTACATCTGCCATTATGGAATTATTGAAAGGGCAATTACCAGCCACGCTGAAAGTACCTGGTAACGCTGGCAGGGTGATACTTAATTTTTGTCAGGAAACAGATGAAAGCAGCTTCGGTCAGAGCGAAGCATATAGGTTAAAGCCAGAATATTTTATTGCAATTTTCAATGCAAGAAACCCTTGTGGGAACAAAGGGCAGAAGTGAAGGCGATGATTGCCCCTTCTTAATGCTTGTGAAAACAGCCCCACGCTCTTTTATTTCCAGTGTATGAGTGAAAAATATATACATGCTTTTATCTTGCACTTTAAAATTTAAGGCACCTCCAGGAGGCTGGTTTATAAGACAGAAGAGAGAAATAATGAATCCAAAAATATAAAACAAAACTTTATTTTGCAAAAAAAAAAAAAGAAGAAAGCTTGTTTTGGTAAAGGCAGACAAGATTTGTTAGTGGACATTGCATTTTAAACATGTGTGTAGAGAAGTTAAAACTGATGGAGGCTGCATGTAATAAAACCGTGTATCCACGATCAAAATAATGGTATATTATTGGAGCCAATCCTTCTTAATTCACGATGACAAGGAGACACGATGACTTCAATGAAATTACTTCCACAGGGAAAATACACAGATAGGGCTTATTGTTAAGGGACACATAATTTTCCACGAGTGCCTGATGCTCTCTGAGAAATTGTAACATATTTAGCAGATTTTAACTTACCCCTTGTGTGCCCACACCCACGCGTGTCTCAGTGTGTGTGATGTTTGATCACTGTGTGAAAACTGCTCAGAAACACTAGAAACCCAGTTGCCTTAATTTTGTTCACCATGTCTGTATCCGAAAGCACTTGCTGTGCTCCCATTAGGGTGCGTGCCCCATCGGCTTCAATGGCAACAGGAACAGCCAAAAATATACAAATATTTATCCTTGTGTTCCAGACCAAAAATGCCACCAGGAAAGGTTGCCTGCGTTATTCTGATATTATTGGATGGAAGGGAGGCTGTTTGCTCTATAGGAAAAATACGTTAGCAATTAAAACCAACAAACACATGGTCTAACTTTAACCAATATTTTTCATCACCAAAAATATGTCAAAAATAAATAAATGAAAATTTAGTTCAGAGGTTTAATTAAACAAACAATTAAAGATGCCCACACTGCCAAGCCCTTTTGTGTTCCTACTATTTATTTTTCTCTAAGAGAAACCTTTATTTTCCAGAGGTTTATCTTGTGGAAAATCACTGCCTTAAATTAATTTTCCTTTCATCAGATGTAACTTAAACCACTGAATATACTCTTGTAAAATGATGTCCAGTGTGTTATTTCAGAAATAAATAGCCTCTGCCTTGTTTTCCTTTTATTTTAAGTACCAGTTTCAATAGAGGAGGGAGATTTATTTAAAGAGAAATCTTCCTCCTCAGAAGAAAACTCTTTGAAAAGCCACATGCACACGTTGAGCCTTTGTCTGTTGCAGCATCTTGCGGTTGTTAAAGGAGTTTAATAAACTGAAAGGAGGAGGGTGTCAAATCTAAAGATGCTTTAAATGTCAGTCCCAGCCTGGTGTGCAGGGCACCTTCCTCGCCAGGTTTTTGGGTGGCTGGCTGCTCTGGAACGGGGAATTTGGGTCAGTTTTTTGTTATTTTTAAACATGTTGGACAAGGCTATGGAGGGTTTTTTTTTTTCCCCCTCTCTCTCTCTTTTTTTTTTTAAATTATAGAAGCAGTGACTTTTTCAGTGTGATTTTTGCAATAAAGGGGCACCTGGTGACTCCAAGAAACTCTGCAGCAGTTTGAGCTCCTGCTTCTTTGCAGGATCAGGAGTTTTAATGAGCTCTCGGCGGCCTGATCCCGTTAACACTCTCTCAAGTAAGTAACTGATTTTGGTGATATTGCTTAGATGACCAAAATTACTAGTCAAATTAAAAATTAATTCCAGCCTTTTGGAATGATCTTGAGTGTGAAGCTGAACTTTGCACAAGTTTCCTTAAGAAAAAAAAGCAAAAATAAGAGAGAATTAGGGATCGCTGGAGGAGCGCAGCTCTTGTAAAAGTGAATAGGGGTGAAACCAGCACATCTGAGCCCAGATTATATCAAGAACTTACAAAAATTCAACAGGGAGTGGTGTCCTTTCTGGAAGTATTTAAGCTGTTCCATGGCAGTGTAATAGTTTATATCCCTGCAATGCAATTTTTAAATCAACTGCAGAATTTTATAGAAATCTGACTTCAATTCTCTCGAAATCTACAGGGATGCTTCCCTGGGCATTCGAAAGGAGCTTCCACAGGGAAGATTTTTGTTGGAGACAGGGTTTATTTTTTGGATCTGACAAACCCTTGGTTATCCCTGAATTCCTTTCTCGAGGAATCCTATTATATTGCTTTGTGAAGGGTCAGTCCTGCATGTATAGCCACGAATCGTGCCCAGGGCCAGCAACTTGCATGCATAATGCTCCTTATACATATCTGCTATTTATAAAATTGGACCTTTTATTGAAGCTTCCTTTTAAAACAGTCCCAAAAGTACCATACATAAAACTGAAGAAACCCATTTAAGGAACCAACTTGCTTCCTTTGGAAACAAATGAGAGCTGGAGCATGTGGAGTCAGGAAACTATATCTGGCCATCAAAACTGGACACACAAAAGACATGTCAGTGTGGCATTTCTTACCTCGTGAAGCCACTTTCCCCTCGATGCAGCTCTACAAATACAATAGTGCATTGATTGAATCTTAAACTCACCAGACTTCAATAAATTCTGAAAGTGTATGAAATTGAAATTGAAGCAAGTGACACGCAGAGTGTTAGCCTTTCTCAACATAATAATTTAATAACTCTCCAAAAAGTATAGGGGTTTAGGAAAGGCAACCCAGATGGGAACATATAAAATAAAGCTATAAAGTTTCCTTCAAATGTATTTTAATCATTGTTAAATATTTACATTTAATAAGCACAAGTTTTTATTGCAAGAGAGATGTAATTACACTTATCATTCATGGAAAAATGGAGTTTTAATAGCCTGTACATTGATTTGCTAAGATGAAATAATGTCCTAAAAATATGTCGCTCACTCTCCCCTGGGAATACGTTCCATATGTGAATGCAAAACAGATGAGGATTTTTTATCAGTACACAAACTATATCAACTTTATTTCTCACTGTCCCTGTCACATTTAGAATAAATCTTTACCTCTGATGTTTTGCTAATTAGAAGCACCTTATCAGGCTTTTACAACCCTTACTAATAAGGTTATTTATTTAGTAAACACTACGAGGAGTAGCAACACCTTGATATTGACTCTGGGGAAGTTGTTGGTTGAGGTTATGGCCTCACACAATTTTATCAATAATTTGTGGCCACGTTTGGTGCATCAGAGGCAAACAAAGCTGCTCAGAGGGACTGCACGTCTCTGCAGAGCTGCGCCTCTGCTTTGCCAAGCCGGGTCAACAGACGAGGAAAGGAAAAGTCAGTCGGGTGCAACAGTCAGAGAAAATTATCCCTCATTTTTATATTATCATTGTTTATCTGCCTTTTCTTCTTCTTCTTCTTTCTTTCCTTTTTTTTCCCCCGACTTCCCTGTTCGCAGCACATGCGATCCCAGCTAACGGGAAGCTTTACGTCAGCTTCCCTTGGCCGGCACAAGCAGCTCCCGGCGCAGCCCTTCCTCCTCAGCCGTAGCTGAGGACTAGACCGGCTCTCCCAGAACCATCCGCCACCTGCAATTCTCAATCACTTTGTCTATATTGAAACTTGCAGGCATTAAAAAAGACCTAATAGAAGGTCTGTTAGAAGAAACAGCTGGATTTTAGGAACTCACGGCAGTGACACAGTGGGCGTCAGTGCAGGGAACTCCTTGACCTGGCACCTTCTGAAATATTGTCTGTCGCAGCACCTGGAAGCCTTCTGTCTTGAAAAGATGGTCAGTGCTTGCACTCTGTAGGCAGCCGTGAAAGTCTCTATTAACATTATTTATTAGGACTGACAAAGGAATTTTTAAATTATTTTTTCCCCCGTAAATCATGGATTTTCAGGTCAGCTGCAGAAATGAGGAATAAGCTAAACCATTTGGTGGATATTTTGGTTTTGATATTGCACTTGTGAGATCCATGTTCCCCCAGCAGGAAGATACTGCTGTAGAAATACACTGTCAAGAAAGGAGGAGGGAGCACAAAAATGTGGAGAAAAATGTAAGGTATTGAAATTCTCAGAGCAATATGAAGCCCACTTGGGTCAGTAAATGGAGGGATAATGCATGGAGTGGACGGAGGCTAACTGTGGGTTTATTCCCACCTGCTTGCATGGGTGCCCATGGTTTTAGTATTCCTAAGCCAAGTTTTGCAGGCAGGAACAACCTTCTTGAGAATTAAATTAACTAAAACGTACCCCAAAAAGATCTATTTTTCTAGTGCAAATGTATGTCTTCCACTACTATGTCTTCCCAGGCTCTTGTGTAAGCTAAAATCTTCATCCTTTTCTCTAACACTTCAAGAATCGAGTCTAGGCACAGAAATTTAGTGCATTTTAACAGATCAGTTACACTACCCTCACAAATACCCGCAGCTTGTTGCTAAGAGGGGTGTTTGCCTTAAGCTCGTACCTGCAAAGCTGCTTTTTGCCAATGCACAGTTCCGTGCACGCAGAGGATCCCTAGGATTCTGGCTGTATCCAGCATTTCTGGAGAGCTACAGAATATCTGTGCCCTTCACTAGAGCTTGCCATAGCCTGTACCATAAGGTAAGGACCTACCTGTGCGTTAGCTGGACAGGTAAATGCTGGAGCTTGGCATGCAGTGTTACTTCTGCTTGTGGTAAGGTACCATCATTTGGAAATATTAAACAAAATGGACTTGTGCTTACTCTTAAAAGAAGGTTAATTGTCCCTGTAGCCATTGTCCACATGTGCTAGCTATTACAGCCTTGTTTTGTCCATATTCCAATAGTGGCTGTTGCAGCGAATTGAGGAACTGCTGCCAGGAAATGTCCTTCCCTAAATGACATAATTAGGGTATTGGGCAGCCCGGTGAAAGCAGATTAGGGCATCACCGCTGTGCTTGATGCAAGCAACAATTCAAAGCACATAAGCAAACACTTAGACTACGCGGATGATTTAATATTGATTGAACTCTGATATCTGAGACTCCGTGGAAGACAGGTACAGCGTGCTGGAAGGAAAACAAAGCACTGACTTCCCATTTTGCATTAGCTAAATAATGAAGTGTTCTCATTGACCTCACTGACCAGAAATCAAAAAAAATCAAACCATTATCCAAATTAAAGCTATTGGCTCAACTAATTAAAATTAGAGGACTGCCCAATAAAACTACATAATGGATGGTTCAGTAACTGAAATATATACTTTCTGTTTAATTTAGGTGTCCCTGGTTTCTCTTGAAATAACCCATTGGTTTGGGTATAGCCATAGATAAGGTGAATCATGGACACGCCTGTCAAGATGTGCCCACGCCTCCAGCTGTGCTTCCAGGAGGGAGACACTTTTCCCTCTTTTCCCTATCCAGTCCCCAGCTCTGCAAGGGGTTTTCTTGGTGAAAGAACCTGGCAGGTCACCAAGGGGAGGGTTTAGTAATGGCAACACAACCTCCTCTGCCCTATTAGCATGGAGGCACATTGATTTTGCCAAATATTTATTTGTATCTTCATTATTAAGGCAAGAAACCTGATTCTTTTTCATGAAGTGATCGGTAGGGTTCTAGGTGGTGTAATTCACTGCACTGTTGAAACCAACAACAGATAATCAGCCACTTTATTAACCATGAGGTTACTTGTCTAAGAGTTTAGAGGACCACGACCTACAACACTAGTGGAGCTCTTAATCTGACCATCTTGGCTGCTGTGAATGATTCATTAAGTGCAGTTCCTCCCTCTCAGGACTTCACGGTTCATAATTCAGGCACCTTACTTAATACCTTGTGCATTTTCTCCTTTGGACTTTTTACTAAATGCCTGTGAGGCACTTGTGACAATATGGGAAATTAATATGTGCAGGTATGGCAGGATTCTCCATCCTTTCTGCCTGCTTCCAGCATACTGAAGCTCTGGTGCGTGTTCAGTGCTCTTGGATGCTGTGCTGATACAGAAGCTTTTTAAAATATGACTTGCTCTTGTTTTAAGTAAGTGTTAGTGAAAGATCGATCTACAAAAAAGTGGATCACAGACATGGTTAGAAAGTCTTTGGCAGAATGTAAGACACAGGATATTTTTTGCACACTCATCTGCCCTGCTCTTCTGGTTAGATTTTGGGCAGCTGAGTTCAGAGGGCAGCTGGGAACCTCAGAAAATCCCAGACGACACTGACACCACAGCACTCAGTGCCAGGGATGCTCTGATGGGCAGTCTGTAGCTTTAGCACTACAGAGGTATCACATTCATCTCTGTACATCCCCATTTCTCTCCTTTTCTCCCAAATCCTGTACTCTTCTGGAGCATACCCAGCCCCATCCCATCCCACCCCATGCCTTACCCCAGCTTTCCTGGAGCCACCGCAGCCAGTCACCACCTGGAGATCCCAAAGGTCTCAGCACCAGCACTCAGCCACCGAAGTCTGGGTGCTCTTTGCTGCTCCATGCTGCTGTCTGGGCCATCCCCGACAGCCCCATGGCACAGCAGGACACAGGTTGTTGGTGGCAGTGCTCCAGGAGGAGGTTAAACGCCCCGTGCGCTGGGTCCAGTTGGTCTGGAAGCAGCCAAGGCTGCGCTGGCATGCCACAGGGCTTGGTGTTGAAGGCTCTGATTTCTTGTTTCTTGTATTTTTTGCTCTTGAAGCCACTCACAGCCCTAATTGCAGCACTTGTTTTGTGTGTATTTTGCTAATTACATTACTTCCTGTCAGCTGCCAAGGAAAAGCAGTGTGTGGGTCCTGGGAGAGCAGCAGAGCTGACAGATCTCCTGACTTTCAGATTCCTTCTCTTCTCTGTGCCCCCTCCCAAGGCTGAGATCAGAGTGCTGCATTTCCACACTCTACCCCAACCCAGTGTTTGCTGTAAAGGCAGAAATGGAGCAGCCTTTCAGGAGAGTAGACATGCTCTTCTCCTTCCAGCAGGCTCCACCATCAACTCCAGCTGCTCTTGCGTGCAAGGCATGAAGACAAATTCCTTAGCCTGGGGAAGGTGTTAAAATCATAACCAGAAGTCCCCAACAGCATTTTTTCTTCTCTACAAACCACTGCTCTGCTTTAAACAGAGTGTTTTGGACAAGCAACAGCCACCTCCCTTTGACCCAGGCAGTGGGGAAGAGCATCTTTTACAACTGCACGGTGCAGGTGCAGCAGCATCTTTGATCCAGGCAAGCAGAACTACAGCAAGCGGCCAAGGAGGTTAATTCTTTCATGAATCGTTCCTTTTCTTTGCATCTTTATCACATTCCTGGATGCAAGCCATGTCCCTGTAGCTTCTTCACCCTTAATTTTACAAGAGGAGGGAAATGGAAAAGCAGCTGTAATATCCTTGGCAGATGTTGTTCTACAGTAGCTCAGTAATTATAGTATCTCAGTGGTGAGATGGCTGAAGCCCTTCGCTTTTGCTCTGGCAGCAGCCAAGTGCAATTCCCACAGCGTTTGGCTAGTGTTTCCTCCTGCACGATGTCAGACGAGTGGATGTGGGACCGCGGGAGCACGCACAGGACCTTCCAGAAATCCTTTGGCCAGCATGGGGGAGCAAATGGCAGGTTACACTCTACAAGAGTCAGTGCCTGTATCATTCCAGTCTGTATAAAATGCCACCAGGTGCTGACAAGGTCTGGGCTGAAAAATCACAGTTGGGTTCAGCAAAGGGCGTTTCAGCGACCTGCTTTGCTCCCACTCCACTTTTTCAGAGTCCTGTAGCAATGAGCTGCATGCCATGCGCTGTATGCACTAACATGATGTCAGGTGATTTCAGTGTAGCAGGATATAATCAGCAGTGCTCAAAACAGAGCAATAAGGCACAAATAATATCCAGTGTGTCCTTCAAAATACCCTAATTCCTTCTCTTTCTCCACAGCTCCCACGGTACAACCCTTCTGGCTCTCTCAATCTAGTCCATCTCCAGACTCAAAGCACTGGTAGGTTGGCTGCTTTCCATCTGTACCATATGCCATCTATCTTAATTGAATACAGCAGCGTATCAATGGCTTATCTGACGGAGGGCTATTTAACACTGAAAGCCCTGGAACAGATTTGTTATATGTGATCTGCAAATATCTCCATACCTCGGCTCCTTGCTCAAGCTTGGGAAGCTGGAAGGATGGTGCATCAGGAATGAAGGGAGCGTGCAGGGAAAATAAAATCACAGAGAATTCTTGTGAGGGGAAAAAAAAATCTATATAAGCAACCTTAAGGGATTAATCATCAAGTAGAATAATATTTATCACTGCAATTAACTCAGCCCTAGTCATCGAAAAGCTGATGCTCAAACCTACGAGAGTTTCTGAGATGAGCTTGTACAAGACACAAACTTTATTTCAGTTTGGTAATAGTTAGACTCAGCCAAAAGCCTTAATAGTTGCTATTTTATACTTCTTCAGATGATTCCCAATTCACTTTGCATGTCTGTGATTTCTTCGCCCCTACACCAAGTTAGATGATTTTGCAGGATGCACTGCACGCAGAGTCCTGGAGGCAATGCCATTGGAAGCTTCACCAGCGCCTCTTTGCTCAGGTAGCAAAAGCTGGTGTTGGTTTGGGCACTTCAGAACCCAGATACAAATAGGACTTAACACAAAATAAATGGTCAGAATTAATTCAGCCTCATTGTAATGGTGATCACTGAACTGTTGAGACAACCCTTCAATAAAGCTGCGGTGCAAGTGCTGGCAGACCTGCTTGCTGACAGAGCAGTGCTGGGTCTGCTCTACTCCGCATCTGCAATTTTTACTGAGGTGGGGTGTTTTTTTTATTTTTAATTTCTCTGATATTTATTGTTCTTATGAGACGTGTTCAAAGCAGTAAATCAAAATATCCTTTTTCTGGGGAATTAAATCTCCCAGAGCTTAATTCATCGTTTTGAAGTAATACAAAGCTTAAATTTGTCTTTGCTGGAGCTGCATACTAAGTATTCAAGCATAAATAAAGAAAATATAAATAAAGCGGGCCTGAATCTATTTCACTGTGTTATTAAAATTCCATTGTTTGTTCTGCGGGAAAAGACCTCCCAAAATGACAGTGGTAATCTGGGCAAAAAGCAGATTGTTGCCAAAGGGTTCAGCCCTTAAAGGGGGGAAGCATTTTAAAAACTGCCAAGGAAAATATTTTCATTCATGAGTTCACCCAGCCTAAACATGCATCTAATCCTCCCAAACTGACAGTTCAAAAAGGCAACCGCAGTTGAGACAGGCAAAGTGTTCAGTTCAAAGGCAAAAAAAAAAAAAGGACCTAGGGATTATTAGCATTATCACTTTATCATGAAATGACCATCAGCTCTGGAAGTCCGTAGCTCCACCTCTCCTTCCCAAACCCAGGGACACAGTCCCCATCTCACAGCCAAAAGGGCAGCAAAGCCTTCCTCGGCGATTCACCGCAGCGAGGAGA
>NW_010267662.1:12260-24062 GCF_000690775.1 Eurypyga helias
GGTTAGGTCTTCCTTCCATTTGAAAATGTAAAGATTGATACAAACCGAGCAAAGTGCCCTGGAATCTGCAGAAGAGGAGTAAATCAGGAATCTCAAATGGTGCCCCTGGACAAGGATCCCTCTTTCTCTGAAATACTCATTGCACAGACTGAAAAAGAAAAAATTTCCACACTTACTGGATATGTAAATCTTAGTGTATTTAGCAAAAGAAACCATCACTCTCTGATTTACAGATATTAGAGAATAATAAGTGTCTTGACCATGTCTGCAAGAGACAGCAGTAGCAGAGCTGGGAAGTAACTAACCAGACCTCTAAATAAAAAGCTGCAGCAAGTTTAGATTGACTCCCTGGGAAACATGAGCCTTTCCAAGAAATTGAGAAGACACATCTCTTGTTTGCTTGGTTTGGTTTGGGAGTGTTGATTATGGTTTTGTCTTTCTACCCCCAACACTCAGCCTTGCCAGCCTGGTGTGAAGCCACCAGCCCTGCCACCAGCCCTGCCACCAGCCCTTCCATTTCTCATTCGTTTTGCTGGTATCAAACCTGTGGTCCCAGTCAGCCAAAGGTGAATGAGCTCTGGAAGTCTCACAGATGCTAAGTTCCCACAAATCCTGCAAAAAATAGGCACAAGAGACTTTACACCATGAAGAAAGACTGGAGTGAGAGTCCATTTATTTTTTAAGACACCAAAATACCTGCATGACTGATTAATGAATATCCCAACTGGTGGGGGAAGAAAAGAACATGTAGCATTAGGTACAGAAAAATCCAACCAAGAAATGCAAAAACTGACTTCAAAAGTCTCATCATCCCCTGAACTCTTTGGTCCTGATGTCCACCACTGCTCACCCTTGCAGCAGAGACACGAGGGATGGAAGACCCAAGGGAAGCGAACGGCAGTTTTCGGTCGAGGGACACCCTCATCCCTCCTCCATTCCCTACCAACAGCTGCTTCTCATGGCAGAGGGGAGGAAGGCAGCCGGAGACACGGAATGGGGCCAAGCTGCTCCAGCCTGTTCTCCTGCTTGAGTCCCCACCACGGATCGATCTCGAGCATCAGCCGGGGACCTCACACGCTCGGCAGCCAGCAGAGGGGGCGGAAGAGCCGGACCATAGCGGTTATCGGTGAAATCACTGCATTTCTGGCTTGTAAAAAAAAAAAAAATCAGACCAGCAGAAACATCTCCCTGTCCAGCTGCGAGAGGAGCAACCCCCCCAAAACCGCTCTATCCCACCGACGTGCTTTCCGGGTCCCGCAGCGGAGCGGGGCTGCTGCAAAGCCAGCAGCCTGCGCGCAAGCATCCGCAGCAATAGCTGCGTGACCGGCTGTGGGCTGGGTTATTTGGCATTTATCCTCAGATGAAGCTTTCCTAAAAAAAAAAAATCCTTCCCAAGTTTAAACCACAACAGTGCCTGCTTTAAATATGGGCAAAGTTTTTAAATGGCTGTCGAGCCCACAAAGCCATCAGCCAAGCAGCTCTGTTCTGCGATGGGCCACCGGGATGCAGTCATCCTTCTTAGGGCTCAGCTCTGTCCTCTGTTTGTAGAAATAAAGTGAAAAGCTTGGGAGTATTTTCAGCAGTCCCTGCCCCTGAGCAGAGCCACCAAGCTGCGCATTGCCCATCGCTCCCTGCCTTCCGCAACAGAGCGAGAGCAGAGCTCGTAGCTTGGCCGCAGGTTTTCCCTTGGCCTCGGCATGGGATCCCTTTAGGACACCCTGAGCACACCGGGAGCCACCTGCAACATGAGTCATCAGGGCAAGCGAGGTGACCATTGGGCAACAAGCTGTTCCGCACACTTAACTTGGCCAAGTATTGCACATCGTCCCTTTGGGAAGGCAGCAGTATCTCACCTGAACCCCAAGTCCTGGGAAAAAGCTTTCTCCTCCCAGAGAGGATGATGAGACTTCAGGTTCAACTGAATGCCAGTGTCCCTCCATTGTCTCCTGCAAACACGGGCACTGCAAACCAAGAACTGTTCACATGGTGGCTGAGCACAACACCCATGGAATCAGGGAGAAGATTGCCATTGTCGGGAGCAACCAAGCAGGTCCCAATGTAAAACCACATTCATGAAGATGATGCCATCTTGTCCCAGTAAATTGTCATCATCAGTGCTGAAACCCAACCAATTTCCCTGGTTTGCCTCTAAGAAAAAAAGGTGCCATCCAAGTAGCAAACATTTAGCAACAGGAACGCTGTTCCCAGCTGCATTTTCCCTCACGCTTCTTAAACTGCTTTTATTACCAGGTGAGTTCAACATAGGCAATTAACTGCCTCCCCTGTGAGCCTTGGTGTTCTTTTGTCTGTTTTATTTGCATTTATTGGGAATTATTTATTCTAGAGCAAATTAAATGATGGAAAGTTGTCCCCCAAAAGCTGCAGTTGCCGCACCATGTGCGAGAGCCCCTGTGAATGACTGCATCATGTGTTGAATGTTTATTTTGTTTGAAAACTTACCTGAAATACCCTGCCAAACATGCCAAATGCTATCCGACATCTCCAGCCTGTAATGAGTGTGCGGAGGTGAGACCTCTGCCGAGGTTTCCTTTGGGAAGCACCAGCTCCCAGGAGGAGGAGTACCAACCACTGTCTCAGGATCCTTAATTGTCATCGCAGGCTCTCAGCCCACACGCACACTCAGCTTGTGGCTAGAACAAGAGGAAGAGTGTCACCCATTTTACCCAGGAAAACAATCCTCCTAGAGAAATGACATTTGCGGTGCTACTACTAAGCAGGCATGCACAAAATACACACATTACTCCCCAGCTCAAGACCTTAAGCCTCTTATTATGCAACTGCTGGGATAGGGTTTTTTCCCCTGTTTGAAAGTTAATGCAGATGACAACAGGATTAGCCACTGTGGAGCTCCTTAACCGTACGCTCGCAGCCTCACGACGGGCGACTGCTGGGCTGTTGACTCGGCAGGGTTCATGTTCTCACCAGTCACATTTGATACAGATGACTCTTATTTTGACTGCCTTGATGCTTTAACTGTGTATTATGATAGTCTCAGATTATCTGTTGCCTAAAACGAGTTGTAACAAGGGAATATTTAGACAAGCAACCCACGTAACAACACGAAGAGTGTTGCAGGATTTGGTAAACTGTAGAGCATGCTTATAGTGAAGAGCTAACACAGGATAAACAGGGGAATACAGCATCTTCTGCTGGATCTTAGGGCTTGAGTCGAGTCACTTCAGTACAGGGCTTCTAAATTGACCTCAGTATTACCTTTTCCGTATCAATCTTTCTTCCTATAGGCTTGTGGTTATTAGCATTTGGCAAGTCAAATATTACTAGCCAATATTTTCAAACAGCATGAACAACCAGATTTCCTACATTTTAGAATAAAATGATGCAGTAATCAAGAAATTTTGCTTCCTTCAATGCTCTTTGACCGAATGTTTCTACAGCATTGAACAAAAGATCAGAGCTGACTATTCACAGCTTTGAGGAGGCTACTCACTACTTGCTCACCCTCTCTAGTAGCCATTAGTATTCAGTGTTGGGATGGGAATTGAGTATTGGCAATAGAGCAGAAAATGATTATGAGAGTTGCTGCTGAAAGCACGCCTTGGCTCATGACTCCGAGTGGCCATCAGTTCTACGTCGTCACAAAACTGTGCTGAAATCTAGGAACCCTTCAAAGCAGTAGGGTTTTGAACATTTTTCCCTGTGTGACAGGTGAGGTCATTTATTGTCTGCACATGAAAACCTGCTGCGGTGACTCGTGGGTTGCTCAGACCCACCTTTAGAGGGTTGCCCCGGAGCTGCCTGCTGCAAGCAGTTTCTCCTCAAAAATCCACTTGCTGGCTGAGGAAGTCCAGTTTTGCCCATTTCTTCATCCAATGCCCGGCGCAGCCATCCTTTTGTAACAGTTACTGCCATGATTAAAGACAATTCCAGCTGAAGATGACATTTCCATAAATCAGATCACACTGGGGCTGCTGCGGTGGGCATCAGCACTGGGCAATGGTGATCCGCTGGAATGGGTCAGGATCGAGCATCCCACCTTGCCATCCCCACGCAGCACATTGATGATGGGTCACTAATGCTACCTGACTTCTCTCAGGATTTAGGGATAGCAAGGGGATGGCAATTTTTGGACATGTTCGCAAAAGCCTCCAAGCTCGAAAGCGCCTACGTGGGCTCCTGTCACAGCATACATGATGGTGCCGGGATCTGAAGGCCATTTTCCAAGAACTGGAGAAGGTAATACACTGTGATTTTTATGGTGGTGATTTATTCCAATACATGGAGAAAAACTGCTCCCATAACTCAAAAGAAATTGCAAGGAGGGAAAAACAAGGCTTTATTTTTTTTAAACAGGCAAAATAGAAAGACATAAAAAATGCTGTTTTTCTGAGACATGTTCCAAAAGAGTGGGTTGATTATTTTCAAGTTTTTATGGGGTTTGGGTTTTGGATTCTGTTCACTAAAACTATACAAATGCTTCTGAGAATTACATTTTTTTCCCCCATCACAAAATAAAAAAATTCTACATTAAAAATTTAGATGAGTTGCAGATGCAAGAAAGTATCTGGATGGGAGATGACAGAAGGCCAAGACAAGAATGGCTCCTTTCCCTGCTCCAGTCTGGACATCTCCTCTTTCTCCACATCATCTGCAGACCTCAGACTGAGGTGGACATATCCCCTCCCAAAGCTGACATCATCCTCACTGGTACTACCCAGAAAACACAGACATCACCACTAAGGCTTGGCAGGACACCAAAGTGGGACTGAAGGGCTGGACCTAATCCAGAGGGGTTCTCCCAAACCTCTTCTGAAGGTGCTTGCAGAAGATGGTTGGTCTTTCCGCCACGTGGAGCTACAAACAACCCTGGTTAGTTTTTCTCTGCTTTTTAAAGGATCATATATAGTAATGAATACAATGCTTAGCAACCATCAAGACCTCCTGCTAAGAAGAAGTCTATAGGCTGGGCTATTAAAATAAATGGGAAATCACCACTGGTCTCAGCATGAGCAGGATTTGCCCAGATCTGAATGACATGAGGAAAAACGGAGATAAAATACATTAGTGTATATTAAACGGAGGCTGCATAAACAGTGATTTTCCTGGTGATGCCTAGGCAGTCCTCTACCTTCTAACATACTGGTTTTCTTTTCTCACAGGTTGAGTACAGATCGAGGCCATTTACATCAAACTCCTTCCCCAAACCTGACACTGGTAATTATTCCAAATTACAAGATTTGACAAGAGCCTGAAGAAGTGGCACTTAACTCCACTATAGCACTATGTCTGTTTTTTCTTTCTTAATCCCCTTTCCTAAAACCAGAAAAATGATATGGCACTCCAGCTTGAAGTGAGTGACTGAAAATATAATGCTAAAAATAAAACCATAGCAGTCAATATCATTTTACCCAGCGTGCAAACAGGACTACAATTATGCATAATTCAGCTTTTTTACTGGTTTCCTTCAGTCCTCTGCACTCAGGTCCCTGGCTTCTCTGCTCAACCCCTGCCTGTGTTCTGTACAGAGGATGGAGATGGCGCTGAGTCATTCATCCTGATTCCTACAGTACCAGGTTTCCAGCTCAGGAACATTTTTTGCCACTTGTTCTTCATTATGACCATTGAATGCAACTGGAAGGTGGTGCGATGGCAAGTGAACCTAATTCCTTACCACAACACTGCAGGCATGTGCCGTTCTGGACAGCTCAGCCATTTGCTCCTTAGTTATCCCTTAACATTTTATATAAATATTCCTTAAGAATTCCTCCGTCCCATCATCTCTTTAGCTAAGCTGGTACCTTAAAGAGCTTCATAAAAGTTTTCATACCTGGGCAGTGTCCAGTTCTCTGTGCCTGGTCTGAATGAGAACAGAAAAACATTCAAAGCAGCCCTGGGGAGGAGAGGCCAAGAAAGGCTCTGGGTGGGCAGTGCTTCTGGTGTTCCCCCTTTCCTTACCAGACACTCTGGACAGCCATCCGGCCAGCTTTGAGGACAGGCAGCTGTCCCTAAGCGGATGTCCTTCAGCTTGAACCCAACTCCCAAAACACAAGACTGAGAGCTGATGAGACCCCCCAGCTTGCAGCGAGGCCCCATCCACTCCATGGTGGCGTGTCCTGGGAAGGGGTGCGGCTGCTCAGCCATTTCCAGGACCTTCAAGGCAATGGCTCATTCCAGCACCCCGGGCTTTTCTGCTGGAGCACCACAATACTGGGGTACTATTACAGCAGCAAATTGGCCCATTAAGCCTTAGGAATAATGACTGCTGTTGGTAATTACCCCTAATCCACTAATGAGCTATTGTTTGCTTGGAGCATTAAATGTAAGCTTAATGATGTGAAAAAAGGCAAAATAGACTTGCCCCAAAACTGCTAAACCAACTTAATTGAACAGATGCTTGCTTAGCACCTGCATTGTCATGCTGATTCATAGAGAATTGTTTTAATTGCAAGACAATCCTCAGTGGATCGTGTTTCCTTTACCTTAGGGTAGGTTCAGAAGTCAGAAAGTAGGAATTGATTCATTTGGTGGCATTAGTATTAAGGTTTAGCGCATGCGATGTGGCTTTTGGTCTAAGCTGACCAACACAGGGGTGATGTGGACCAATAGCAGTGAAAAAAACTCTACAGCAATAATAGGAGAGCATTAAAATCCCCTAACAGGAACTGCAAAATTGAAACCAAGTGTTGTGCAATTTAATTTCTGTCCTGTATGAATTATATACTTATTAAGTAAAAGAAATGTTAAATGAAATGTATAAATTATTATAACAGCGCTTGTGTAAAACAAAGTTTCGCTTTGTAAACTTTTGAATGCCAAGATTGATGGTTTTCATGACTTTCCCAAGATCTTGCAAATTTGGCCGGGGTTGCTATTTTTGCAAAATTTAGTCAGTGAATTTATTACTTACACAGCAAAATCAGTGCAGTTCATTACCAACATAAGAACTGCAAACATGTTATGAATTAGGTGAAAACAGCTTTTCCTAGAAAGATGAGGCATTTACACCATTTAAACATGACCTTTTCTTGTGGAAAACCACAACAAATTTAAGGTCAAACTTCAATATTCCTTGTTCTGCCCCAAACTGCTAAAAATTACGCTATCGATACAGGAAGGAGGATACTTGCTCCCCCTCCTCTAATTTATATACATCAAAACTGAACACCATTTTACTTCATATACTGTGCTATTGGGGGTATTGCCCTTGAATAAAACTTCCATGTTTGTAGTAATTCCTTAACTGCTGGCTTTGAAATGCCAGCAGCAGTGAAAGATGGTGAAATGTAAAGAGGAAGGAAAAACCTGGATAAGAAAACAGGATTTATACCTCCATGGAGTGCCAAAGAAAATCCAGGCAGGCAGTTCCAAGGTGTCCCTCCAAGTCATCTTTGCACCCTCTCTGTCACTGAGCGATGTTCTACTGTTTTAATTATTATTCTTATTGATTGAAATACGTTTTTCCATTCTTGGCATTAAATAAAAAGCAAATTTTACGTGCAAGATAACTCAAAGGACTGCTGTGGTTGAGCTTAAAATACTTTTGGGGACATTGTGTGCCCATTTCCCCGACCCCAAGCCAGCTTCTTAGTAAGAGTAATTCATGAAATAAGCTTTATGTACAGGCTTTCCTTTTCACCATGGTTTGAAAACACAAAATGACTGTTAGGATCTTTGTGAGCATTCTGGAGAGAAGACTTAAGTTACACACCCAAACAATGTTAATTCATCTTCTTCAGAGCCAGCGTGGCAGGCACTCTGAGTACTTGTCCCAGAGATGTCCCAGGTTTTTTCCATCGCTTCCCTCAGCCTTGTCCACTAAACACCTGTAATTTCCAGCACTCACTCTGCCAGCGTTTTTCCTTTTCCTCATGCCTGGAAGAGTGGGAATGTTTCCTCTGGGAAAAACAGCTGAGGAAAACCATTGAGAGCGGAGAGAGCAGCAGTGCCCTCCACTCATCCCGATGCCTCCCTAGACACAGTATCCCATCAGTTTCAGTGCAGACTCTCCTCGGATGATGTCTTCACGAGTGTTTGTCTTGGAATAAAAGGCCAGGTCTCCAGCGGGTGCTCAGGGCGTCACCCCAGCAAAGCTAGCTGATAAGGGGGGCAGCGATCACCGACTACGGGAGCTGGAGGGTCATAACTCTTCTGGGATCTTCAGGCAGAATTGGCAATACCTGTGGAAATCACCACGCTGCTTCTGCCATAGCTGTCCCCCAAACTTCTGCCAGGTTCCCAGAGGTGGAAAAAGAGATTCAGACCTTGAAAATGTGCTTTCTGATCTGAAGGGTTCAGCCCTTGGTGCTAGCCAAAGGGTCTCTGCAATGCCAGCACTCAGCATCCCCCTCTGCGGTTGTGCTTGGTGCAAAAACTGACTCCAACCCATAAATCCACAGCTCACTGGTCTGCATTTGTTCAAAGAAGGTCTACAAAGCACCCAGTGTCACCAGTGTTAAAACCCGAGAAGTTAAAATACGAAATCAAATCCCTTGATATTCTGTTGTATTTATTATTTCTCAGAATGACATAACAACACCAGGTATTTAAGAGATCTGTGGATGAGGGGCTCAGGGACATGGGTCAGTGGTGGTATCAGCAGTGCTGGGGTAACAGTTGGGCTGGATGTTCTTAAAGGTCTTTTCCAGCCTAAATGATTTTATGATCATAATTCTTTTTTTTTTTTTTCCCCATTAGTTCCTATCCAGGTGCATTTCACCAAATCAGACCAGGAAGAAGAGTTTTGGGGGTTGCTGTTGTCATCTCTCAAGCACAAGTTAACAAGAGAAAAAAGAAGTTGTTCCTAGAAGAAGTGCAGGCTAGAAATAAGCTGTTCTCAGCTGAGTACCCAGCTCATGACTTGGAATATACGTTGGCATTTTCGTACAGAGGATGTTAAAGATCACTGCTTATAGTCATATGAAATAGGAAAAATCCTACTGTTTGCCCTTTGGGAATCACTTGCTGCTGACTCTCTCTGACAGCACCACACAGGCAGGGACTGATTTATCAGTTTTGAATTGTAGCTCCTATTTCAGATCCATTCGGGGAACCCAGAGTCAATTCCTACACCAAGATTAATCACCATTAAGCCAAGCAGTCTCTTAGGAGCGTGTGAAATACATGGTTTTGGAGTAGCAGGGCGTGAAGGAGAAACAATATTTTTGAAGTTGTGCTCTTGTCACCTCTCATCCCCAGAACCAGGTGTAGAAAGGGCTTTGCGTGAAGGAGGAAGAGAAGGAGAGCTGCTCTCCACAACATCACTTCTGTGAGCCTTTCAGACCTCAGCTCTCACCTCTCCCCCACCCTGCGGTGGGCATCCCAGCACGGCTCCTGTGCGTAAACCTGACGTCAGACTTCAGAGCGCTCAGAACTTAACTGAAAAACCAATTTACACATCCCTCTTCCTTAAATTCCTTCCAAATCCCCAGTTAAGTGCTAAATATTGCGGGGCTGAAAATTTCACCCAAATATTATTTGTATGTGAAACATTTTGATGCAAAATGTATCCTATGATTGTGGAACCTCCTCTTCTCATTAAAACATTCCATGCCGCAATAAATCTGTCTCATAGGGGCTAATTTATGTCTAAGTAAATGATTTCCCATTTTTTTATAATATAAATGTTTAGATTGCAACATTCTCCCCTCCCTGGAGATTCTGTATCTACATTCACGGGAACAGCAATCTCGCTAACACATTTTCATGGATACTGCTTTCACTGTACCTTGCTCGCCAGGCCAGCAGGCTCTTTGGTCCTTGTTGAACACTTTCTGGATCATACCTGTGTCCCACACCAGACAGACATCACTACAACAGAAACAAAGGCTACATTTACAGAGTTTGCAATGTGAAGAAATAGTTTCTGCCCAGCTACCCAGGCAATTGTGCCTTTTCATAGAAACTGGGAGAAGGAAAGTGGAAAAAAAGGGGTTGGGTAGGCTTTTAGGGGAAAAAGCAGTATTTTCTGCATCAAGCTCATGCAGCCTCTTGATGCTGAAGGCTATGACCTCTGATTATAGCAGAGTGCACTCGACTGATTTTACATGTGGACTAATACGGCATCAGTGTTTGGATCCTGAGGCAGAGGTAACATTGTGGAGGATATTCTTTGGGGGCTGAGGTGAAGCCTCTTAGTAAGACTGTTCACATACCAAAAGCACCTTTTCTCAAGCATATTCTCTGCCACACTCACTCTTGCTTTGGTCCCATGCCCTCCAAATGGCAGGTCTCCTCTGAGCCCCGTTATACGCGATTGCTGCCACCTTGGACCTTCGTTCCCAAAATGAGACCGTAGTTGGGCTTTTCCGTGAACCTGGCCAGTCATTCCAGCACACGACTCCGTCGGTACTAACAAAGAGGTTATTTTCCAGACAATAGATCACAACCTCCTTTCCCCTTTCTGAGGAGATTTCCCAACCAATAACACTTAACTATGAACAGAAAATTGTGCGGGATTATCAAGGATTTTTAATTCATTAATTTGGATACATTTTATGTGCAGAATCACCATGTGTTCAAGCCAAGGCTGAGCTAGAACCACACAAATATTACGCACCGCCTTGTTAATGCCAGCAAAGCCCTTTTTATTGCATAATTCTGCAGCCTGTCTGTAGTTTTTATTTCATTAATTTTCATCCTGATAATTGGAAGCAGCTTCTCTCCTTGCTTTTTTAAGGTTTAATGAGCTACATAACTTCATGCCTCCCACTGAGGGGCTGTAGGTCACTTTGCACTCTGGAGAACTGCAACACCTTTCCCGACTTCTCTTTTACTGTCCGGCAACAGAAGACAACACTTGTTGTCTTTCAGCAGAGGTGTATGTGCATTCATATATGCGTCAGACACTTTCAGCAGAGGTGTGTGTGCATTCATATATGCGTCAGACACGTAGGTATGATCTTCTCTGCAGAGAAACTATATGCACCGCACAAATTCTTGGGAGGGGAAGGATTCCTCTCAGTGGTGACAGCCATGAGATGGTGAGACAAAATCCTGCAACAGGGCTGGAAGACCTGGATTCCTCTGCTTCAAATAGCCCTCAGCTGTGTGCTGGCAGGGGCACCTCAGGTCTCGCAGAAAGACTCACAAAGTGACACCAATACCCAATTTGTTCTTTGGACAGTGATTTTTGAAAAACAGTAACTTCAGCATCAACTAGAGAAATAGAGAGAGAAGTCAACGGAGGTGGAAATCAAAGTAATATTTGTATTGTTATTGTATGCTTTTCCACTGGGACTGCTCTGAAGGAGAGACTGAAGAGTTAAATATGAACACTAGTAACCCAAGATAAGGGGTAGGAAGAAAGTCACTTCCCCTGAAGCACAGGACTTAGGGCTTCCAGGGAACACGAGATCCTGCCCGTCTCCGTGCACCTCATCTGGACAAGTCTCCTCAACTCCTCTGCAAACTCAGTTGGTCAACCCTTCCTCTCCCCCAAGTGCTAAAATCTCCAGGCAGCCTGGCGATGCTGGGAACTTTCAAGTCAAGGCCAGAATCATAAAAGGAACAGAATAAAGAGCTTGCAGTCGTGCCCCTTTGGCTGGATGCTAACTCGATAACGACTTACCTTCGCAGGTGTGTGTCGATATTGGAAAGTAAATTATTCTGGTCTAAGATACAAAAGCTTATTTGTGTCTATGGAAAACCACAATATTGCATCTCTTGCAGCTTTCAGATATTGTCCAACCAACCAGGGTTTTACATGGGCAACTTTACAGGGTGGGTGGCTCTAAATACCCCAGACAGTTTCCCAGCTAAGACACTGCTTTCCCATAATCCTTTGAGAGTCAAAAGAGAAAGATGGCGTCATCCAACAGGAAAGTC
>NW_010267662.1:24108-30177 GCF_000690775.1 Eurypyga helias
GAATAGGTGCTCATAAGCGTGTTGTGTTCCTTCAGATATCCACAGCAGCCATCAAGTTGCCTCATCTCATGTCCCTTTTCCTGCTTTCTACCTTTGACTTGGGAGCAGCTCAGAGGTCCTTGAGCAGCATCACAGAGGACAGTCCAGTTTAAAAATGCTTATGCTAAATTCTGAGTGTTTTTAAGAGAGAAAACATGATTTTATTTGTGCTCATAAGCGTGTTGTGTTCCTTCAGATATCCACAGCAGCCATCAAGTTGCCTCATCTCATGTCCCTTTTCCTGCTTTCTACCTTTGACTTGGGAGCAGCTCAGAGGTCCTTGAGCAGCATCACAGAGGACAGTCCAGTTTAAAAATGCTTATGCTAAATTCTGAGTGTTTTTAAGAGAGAAAACATGATTTTATTTTTTTAATGTCACTGACTGTTGCTCTTTGAGTTTGTTTTGGTTAGTACTGCTGCTCTTTGAGTTTGTTTTGGTTAGTTTTTAAGAGATTTTTAATCGCACTTTTTCAACTGGGTTAAATATCCTTAGAATAGCTTTTTTTCTAACAGTCCCAAAACTCATGAGATAAATGGAGATACTGACAAAATAAACTGCACAGGCTGTCATATTCAGGTATGTATAAAGGCATCCTAAGCTGTCCCAATTTGCTCAGCTCATCTTTAATGTGTTTACCATGCAAATTAAAAAGCAATCATAGCTTTGCTAGCTTTTAAGGGTGAACTGCTCTGTACAAGGGAAAGACCATTCACACCAGGACTCTCACTCCTACAAAGCACGTTTATGAAGCAAAGTGCTAAGTGACCTAGAAAAGCACACAACAAACAAGGGTCTTGTCTATACAGGAGCTTTGCATTGTACTATGGCCCATAGCTGTATATGGGACACATTGAATAGGAAGCTATTTACTTATTTCTGTACATAATTCCACCTAAGATGAGTCAACAACCAGTGTAAATAGGAGCTTTATTACCATTTGTCACCTGAAAGAGCTGCCTCAAAAGCTGTCAGTTGAATTTGGAAGGCAAATGGTGCCCTGTACATGAAATGAAAGCCCCTGTGTTTTCTACCTACTCAGCTCATATATAGTTGTCATCTTTTTACATCAAGGTTAAAATTGATCTGCCCTCGGGGCACCTTCTGCTTCTCATTGTGGGGGGTCCCATTGCACAGACCTGTTGGTGCAGCAAGCGCCGCAGACTGACACGCCAGTGCAGAGACACCCACCTTCAACACACTTGGCTTGGGAACACTCTCAAGGCACATCTGCCTCTTCCACACACTTCTGTCCCCTGAGCCATTTCTGGAGATGGGATGGGGATGGTCCCAGCTGTGGTCAGTGCTGCAATCACCTCTGCTAATGAGTTAATGGGCTGCTCCCTCCAAAAGGGTTCATCCAGGTAGCAAAGCATCCTGGGCTCTATGCTGGAATCCTGAGCATATCCCAAAAAACCATGGAGGCTGTTAGAAGGAGTCCTGTCAAAAATACACCAAAACAACCCATTAGGTGACATGCAACATCCTTGGTGGGTCACACAGATGTTGAGTTTGGGGGTTCTCAGCTGGGGACAAGCAGCTGCACCTTGTTCTTGTCACCTGGCCCCAGGGAGCTGCATGAAGCAGCAAGATTTGTACAAGGAAGTGCTGCTATAGGTTTAGCCCCCTTCATTTGCTTTAAAATTCTAGCTCTTTAGTAAAAATGACCTTCAGAAGAGGATACCCAGTTAAGACTTTGTGATTTCTGCCGAAAGATAAATGTGATAAAGAAGTAGGATGACTTAAATAATTCCCTGGAGTTGGAGGAGCTGCATATTTGCAACTACATCACGGAAGAAACAGTAGCTACAGTTGAGGAATCTCCACACCCTTGTTTAATTTAGTTTTTATATTTCTTAAAAAGAAAAAAATAAAAAATAAATCCCAACCCGCAAGCTCAGTGCTTTTGGATTAATAACAAATACTTGTCAGCAAATAGTACATTAGCTGGCTCTTGGCAGTTCATCAAAACACATCATGGAATCGAGCTGCTCATGTTTACAGAGAAAGGGAAGGGCAGGACATGCTGTATAACGGGTAGCAACTCATTCTCTAGCCCTTACAAATGGGCTAAAAGGCTGAGAGAAACTATTGCATGAAGAAGAAAGAGGAAATATTTTTTCGGTTAGTCAAAATGGTTTATGGGCTGTGATTAATGACACATCCACCCGCTTACTTTCGTTAACAATTAGCAGCATCCATCAAGCAGGGTGCAGGTTTCTCGCTCGGGCTACCGGAGCAGGCACGGCGCTGCCCGAAAACCATCTCCTCCCCCCAAAATGAAGGAGTGTCACAAGGGAGGGACCCGGCCTGTGTTTGCAAATGAGAAAATAGGCTGAAACCTCTCTCCTAGACAAATGCACAGGCTGGTGCTAAAGGCCATAGTCGGTCCATAGGACTTCCTACCAGTTTTGTCATTCTCCTGCAGGGAAGGACAGCGGCTGTGCTGGAGGCAGGTCTGTGCAAGCAGGATCTGCCCCCTCTGGCCACCGTCCCACGCATCTCCAATCTAGTTGCCGAAGCTGCATCACTGGTGCAGGGGCACCTCAGAAGTAAGGAACCGCAGCACCCATGACACCCAGGAGCTCCCAGGGCTAGTCAGAGACCAGGAGTGTTTTGTTGGATAACAGCATCCGGCTCCAGCGCCTCAATTTCTCATGCATCTGCTTGGGCTGTAGACCTGCGTGACTCGTCCGTGTTGGCTATACAGCTTTTAAAGCTAACAGCTGCCTAGCGGTCTGTGTACATGAGAGAGAGCCAGGACCTGAGCCTTGACACCAACTCCTTGTCTGGCCTTGGGCAAGCTCTGCAAGCCCTCCTTGTCCGTTTTCCGTCTTAATAATATTTGTTTACCCATCTCATAAGTACAGAGAGAGCTCAATTATATTGTAGAGCTCTTTGAAGTTGTAAATCTCTGTGAAAATGTCAAGTGTCACTATTATTTTATACTTGGTTGGTATTTCAGATTGAATGAGAGCCTTAGTACATGTAAATTGAATGCATATTAGGAGATTTCGATTTAAAACATCAGCCAGTTATTGTAGCCTGAAACATCTTGCTCAACTTAAGATAACTATAT
The DNA here is from genome assembly GCF_000690775.1 of Eurypyga helias. Lineage (NCBI taxonomy): Eukaryota > Metazoa > Chordata > Aves > Eurypygiformes > Eurypygidae > Eurypyga > Eurypyga helias. Next base: position 27,225 of record NW_010267662.1, read on the forward strand.
ACTTAAAGCAGAAAAGACTGCCAAAAGCCCAAGATGAAAGAGGTTAGAATAACATCATACAACGCAGAGGTGAGGAGGCAAAGGCGGGTAACCCTGAAGATCAGGCGTGCGGTGGGATGGGAAAGCTTCCTCGCAGTGAGTCAAATGTTTTATTAGCTTTATCCAGCAATAACAACCCAGCGCACGGGTCTGTGCCATTCATCTGTGCACACAATAACCGTGGAGCAGGGCAGGAGGAGAGGTGCCGGGGGTGTTGCCCTGAGGCAGGGAGGGCAATTTTGCAGGAAACCTGCATTCCTGGAAAGGCAGGTTGGGCTGGGACATGCCTGTGCTGTTGCTGTCCCTGCTTCATTGGACCCCAAACATTTGTTAATCATCTTTTTTTGGTAAGTGCTGGGGGATTTTTTCCTTGTAAAATGTTCAGTGATTACTATGAGTGTGTGGTGGTGATGGGAAATGGAAATACTGCAGGAAAACTGAAGGTGGCCATAATTCTACTGCCAAAACAAGGAGAAGCCATGGAGTGACTTGCAGCATTTCAACTCACTTTTGAAAATTACATGGATTGTGGTTAATGCTCCTCCCAACAGACTTCTGAATATTATTATTACTTGTCCTTTACTGACGTAGAATTCCGAAGAGGATTGTTGGTTTTTTAATTTATGTTATAATTAAGAGTGAGGTATATGTGTTGCCTAGGAAGCTACAGTGGCATTTGGAGGGAAGAAGGGCTGAATCTGCTCTTGCATCTAACCTAGGGCAAATCTCTCAGTAAGCTTGATGGTCACAAGAAAGATAAACAACAAAACAACAAGATAAAAAACTGTGGTAATGATGATACAGAAAACACTCTTTTAAAAAAAAATGCACAAAAAAGGGTTCAGAGGGAATTGCAGAGAACAAATGTGTTGAGTGGTCAAGGGTTGACGACTGGCTGTGAGCACCTTGCTGACATATATTTTCCAGCACCTTGCTGACAAATATTTTCCATTTTCCTAACTGGATAGCTGCCACGCATCCAGTGGCTTTAAAATTAATGAATCTTCATATAAACAATTTGTAGCATACCACCTGGAACGGAGTGCAGGGCACCATGAAATGTCCAGCGCTCTCTATTCAAATAGCTGGTGGCCAGATACTCCTTGGCAGGATCTTCTCACAAAAGGAAGTTTGCTCTGACCTTTTTCAATTTACAACAGCTCTAGAAAGTCCCCTTACACCTCTGGAGAGAGATGTGGATGTTTGAACAGCAGCCGTGAAGGATTCACGAGTGACTTGGAACATGGAGTGATGTTCACATACAGCGTTACCATTTTATCCAATAATTTGGCTCCTTTTAAGCACCAAAGGGAAAAATCCCTCCAGAAAACTTTCCTCCATGGTACATTATCCCGTCAAAAAGTAACTCACAGTGCCCTTGTGAAGCCAAGGCTTACAGTGAGCAGCACCTGAAGGAAACCTCTCCGAGGACATGGGGGGCAGAGAGGAGCAGGACCAGCTTGGAGGAGTGCAAGGGGGAGATCTGGACCGGGATTAAACCCAGTGAGCTCAGCAGCAACCTCCTCTGCCCATGCAGGACCAGCACCACCTCTCCTTTTGCTGTTGTCACCTGGAAGACCCAGTAAATTACCTGATGTGACTATTTCCCTGAAAAGTGCAGGAAAACCAACAGTCAGCCTGACCCCAGGTAAGAGATGCTGCTTCCCTCCCTCCACCTTGTTGCATTGAAGCACGCAGCTTATTTCTCCTGCTCCCCAAATCTGCCTGTCCTGTGCCCCTCTTGCACACGGAGGGTTCAAAACACAGGACCTGGGTGGAGTGAAGGGCTGAGCAGCCTTTTGGGTATGGGACAGCTTCTCTGCAAGGCAGCGCTGTCGTGTTTTGAAGCGACGGAGCAGTTGCAGGAGCAAGTCAACACACGAGCATCTTTGCAGAAAGCTTTCCCCTGCCTTTGGCTCGTTTTCACAGCCACATGTGCTCCCACCTCCCGCACAGCGTGGGAGACAACCCCCATTGCCACACATCCAGTCTGCTTGGCAGCTGTGGGATGTCAAATCCCATCCTCTGGAATGGATTTTCAAGCAGTAGCTTTTATTCAAGTCCCTCCCCGCTCTGACTTGTGTCTTCAAGAGTTTTCTCCTTTGGCCTCCTCTCTGTGCGCTGAGCCACCGCGCTGCAGCAACTGTTTTGATGTAAAATTCAAACACAGGCTACTTTGCTGGGAGGCATTTTTGCTGGGAAGAGCAAAGGGAAATAACTGAACCTTCTTTATTTTGAACCATATGGTCTAGCATGAAAATTTAATCCCTGTTGTTCGCCGCACCTCTCCAAACTGGGTTGGCTGGAGAGCAATTGCATTTCTTGAAGGGAATCAAGGCTTGACCTTTGGTGCCAGCCCAAAGCGATGCCATGTGTGGTTGGCACTCTTTACGGTTAAAATAGGAGCAGAGGAAAATTGTGAAACCTAAATCGCCTTATCTCTGGGAAATTACATTGGTGGGTGGTTTGGATGAGCTGTTGTGCAGGGAGAATGACATACAGTCCTTGCTTTTTCTAGCCTTGGCAGGAAACTACATCCTGGATTTGAAAAACCTTCCTAGAAAAGTGTTTGGGTTTTGTTTGGGTTTTTTTTTTTTTTTTTTTTTAAATGAACATGTTCATGCAAAAACAATTGCAATTTGATGAAACAGAATTTTCTAACCAACCCCCCCACCCACCCCCAAACCCTATTTTATTGGATAGTTTCCACCTGTGCTTTGTGTTTGGGATTAAGCAGGGTTTCTCTTCTCTGCCTCCGTCTTTGTAATCTAGGGAGTCTGTCAACAGCTGAAGACAAATTTGCAGAGCATTTCCCAGCTGACCCGCAAGCAGTTTTCATTTCAAATTCCACCAACTTCTTGCAATGTTCCTCTGCTTAGCGAGGAAAACCGGGACATTTTGGACCAGCGGTTCA
>NW_010267662.1:30192-46794 GCF_000690775.1 Eurypyga helias
GCAGCATGGCTGCAAAGGAACAATTCCCAATTTTTTTTTTAATGGGAGACCTGGTCTTGATTTCTCCTAAAATGAGATAGAAGGGGGCACACTTACAGCTCCTTAGGAACGTTGGCATTTAGGAGAAGGAGGATAAATCAGCAAAGAAAGAATCACCATAAACAGATGTATGGGGTTTTTTTATCTAACAGCTGTAAAAATTAATAGTTAAAAAACATGTCTTTTATTATGTTTTTATTCTATGGGGGCATTCAGCACTTAACTAATGAGATTGTGACGACTGTTTTCAAATTATCTACAGAACAAGGCTTTTCTAAAATATGCAGAAAAAGCAGGGGAGGGGGCAAAAAGACAAAGTTTTTATTCACATTCTGATCATCTGAAAATAAAACAATTTTCTTGTTGGACCAGAACTGGGAATTTTAATCCTTTGAAGTCAGTAACATTCAACAGGAAGTTAGATGCAAATGAAAATGTCTGATTAAAGTGGAAAGACTGTCGCCTTCTATTTGCAGAAGGGCCATAATAGCTCTATAATAAGGTACATTTTTGCTGAGAACAGAAAGATGGAGAAACAAAAGCTTTACTGAGGTTTTAAATAATAATTAATAATCCTCTGCAAAGCCATGCAAGGAGATATTCTCTAGCCAGACCACTTAAAATAATACTCACTAAACCCCTCTCTCCCACTGATGCAATTTGGTGTAGCCTCACTGAAGTGTTAAGAAAGGTTCTGACCCTGGCCCTTTTTCTGATGATAAATTATTACTTTTATTGTCTTTAAATCAATTTCAGCATATACTTTTTCACCCAAACATTCCAGCTTTTTCTTTAAGAAATGTGACAGTTTGCACTGTGAGGAATGAGATGTGATGCCCACGCTCCAGGCATATATAATATAAACAGAACACTCATTTTTGCTTGTTTTCATAAAAATATGAATTGACTCTTTTGCTGCTCATTCAGTGTTATATATTTAAGGAAGTATTCTCAATTACAGAATTTGGCTGTCAGCCCTTTTCTGTATAAAAGGCAAATATGTTTTTATCACTGTTGAAGTGTTAAGTTGTTAAGTTCCTTAATATTTCCTCTGAAAAGTAGACTTGCTCGATGAGATTTCATCTGAAATGTCACAGTATTTGCAACTCATACAATAAGTACTTTCCAAAAAGCAGTTCTGCAGTGGGACTACCAAAGCTAAAAAGGGTCTGGCTCAATGGAGTGGGCAGAGGAGCAGGATTCACAGCTTCTCTTAAGATGTAGGTCTAATCTGACCTCAGTTGCTTTAATGATAAATCACTTCAGTTCTGCCTCCTTTTTTGTAGTCTGTAAAACCCAGATTATATTTGCTTGCACCAACTTCACAACCCAAGTGGTGGAAAAAAAGAAATATAGTGAGGAAGGGTTATAAACACCTTAAATATTTTGAAGGAAACTGTGATTCCCGGAGAGGAGGACACCATAAAATTTGGGTGGAGGAGCCAGACCAAGGCCAGACCATAAAACCTTACAGTTTGGGGCATAATTTTCATTGAAAATTCTTTTTTTGTCATTTAAAAATTTCCCGCAGCCTGGGAAATGCGGCTGTTGATCTAATGAATCACCCACGGGGAGAGTTTGCAGCTCACAGATGACAAATGCAGGAAAACCTCATCGTGTGATGGTACAGGAAAACATTCCCAGCTCGTGAGGGGTTTACTGTGCAGAAATGCATGGTAACAGTCGCCTGGCCATCCACACGAGTTGGCTTACCAGGGAAGGATCAACTACACCCATTCGGGTGTGCACATCCAAAATACCCCAGGCTCCACGACCTCGTGAAATTAGGCACATTCAAGGATTAATTTTGCCCAGCACCTGGAAATTCAGGTAAACCAGACACACGGAGCAAGGTGTGTAAGTTCTCCCAGAAATGCCTTAGTGTGAAATCCCATATGAAAATCGGGGATTGCCCCCTCAAATCCAAGCGTCCCGGGCTACGGTGCAATGGGGGAAGGTATGAGGCTCCTGGTTGTGGTTGAACAATGACAAATAATTCCCAAACTGATAATTGCTTTTGCATATTCCATTCCCTGCGACCATCATCTCCACCAACTTTTCCTCCACTTCCTTGAAATCATGCCCCTCACAGGCACTTCATCTTGCATCTTATACAGTTTTGTTCCGCCCTGTAAGAAAATATCTTTTATTTCACATAGCTGGGATATTTTGTGGGAGGGGAAGATTTGGGACAAGCGGTTCGTTATCATTTTAGCAGAACATGGCAATAACAACGAAGCAGGACAGCTGATACAGATCATCCATTTTATAAGTTCTAATACAGATAATGCAAGGAAAAGAAACACGTAACCAAAACCAGATATTTCCGTAGGGCTGTTACATGCCATCCGTGGCCGGGCAATTTCAGCGCCTTCAAACGCTTCCCATACTCCCCGTGAGGTTTTTAGGGAGAGTCTGGGCAGAAGCAGCGCTTCATATCCGGCGTTTGAAGGGCAGTTGGTGTCAGCCTGTTGAGTTTTTGCTAGCAGGCTAGTTTGGGGGAAAGAAATAATCATCTTCTGGTTGAGGACTGGGGAGAATTGGGTTTTTCATGGGGAATTCAGTCCCCAGAACAGGTGATGGGGACAGTGAAAATCACCCCCTGTTCCTGAGCTGTGTTGTGCAACAGCCTTGTGCAACTGCCATGTTCCCACGAGACGGCAGGCTGACCCCAAACTGGATTGCTAACCGTGGTTGGGGTTTCTGTGGCTGTGCTAGCTACCTCTGAATATCGACCCGTGTTACAGGCCACCTGCAACTGCTGCTGTCATTTGGGAAGGGAATAAATAGTGGGCACTTACAGCTGCTTCTTCGTTAGCACGTGCACCTGGATGGTCCCAGGAAAGGGTGAAGCAGCTTTGCTGTGGGGTTGGAGGCAATGGGGAGCTCCCTGGGAGCCAGTGGGTGCCCTGTAAAGGCAGGTGAGGCACCCACAGCCAGCCCAGGGCCACAGTGGGTTGTGCCACTGCAAGGCTTCAGGCACACAGAGTTCCCACACACCGAGGAAAAACGTCCTCACACACCCTCAGTTAAGCGGAGCGGGCTGAAACGCCACTGCGAAACATTTGTTTTCTTTGAAACTTGTTTTTCTTCCTTCCAAAGGTCACCTTAAGTGGGTCCCGGGTTTATTTCTCCAGGTTGTTTTTGAGCCGGTATTGACTGATTGCCAAATCTCAGCCCTGCTGACTGCCGGTTTATAACAGGCTGATAAAGCTGGCTTAAGCCTCCTGTGCTCCCCCACCCCAAAAATGTCCCCGTCATTCCTGACCCTCTCCTTCCACTGCCTCCCAAGTCCCATCCCAGCCCATATGCCCTCCATCCCTGTCACCCTGGGTAGCCGTGCCCCTGGCCGGGCACGCCGGGCTGATGAAGTCCCAGGGATGAGGTGGCTCTTGTCCCCAAAGCCGGTGCTGTCCCCTCTGCAGCCGCCCAGCAGACACCAGCGCCAGGCTGGAGGTGGCCAGGCACCCGCAGAGCAGCTCCTGCCCCAGATTCCAAGTCCTCCAACAGCTTTTAGAACAAACATTTTACTAAACAAAAATTTCCAGGAAGGGGGGGAAATAAATGAACGAGGGTGAGGAAACCCTGCAGTCTTTGTCTCTGCATTTTTTAGGTTAAACGTGTTCGTGTTTGATTTTATTATTATTATTATTTTTGATTAGATGGATTTTTTTTGTTAAACTATTGCAGACAGTTTTAAAAAGTCTGAGATGAACTAAAATATTTCGTTTAATCTCCGTCAGGGCACATTATTCGGCTTCAGTGAAAACCAAATCTTTGAGAAGGAAGGAGGTTGTTTCCCTAGAAAATTAAAAGCTTTCCATTTTTGGACAGTCTGTGTTATATGGGATTTGCCACTGAAGAAAATAAAAGCAATTAGTTTCTTTTCCAAGTAAAACATATGTTTTTCCTCATTCCAAAGTCAAAATATTTTTAATTTATGCTCGTTTTCCCCTTCTTTTTAGCAAAACACAGCCAAGGGTTTGGGTGGCTGAATTGAGTATCCCGGGGAAGAAGCATTACTGCCCCGAAAGATTACACGGGGTATTATGAAGACGTCGTCTTTCGAGCAAAAGATAAAATCACGGTGCCAGCTAATTGTAGGCAGGGGGATTTTTGCAGTAGTCTTTTTGCCGCAATCGGGGTATCAGTCAGAGGGCTGTAGCCAAATTTTGGCTTCATTCAGCCCACAGAGATTTCAGGCTACTTACACAAAGAAATTCTTCATTTTCTATAGTGTTGCTTCACACTGCCCCGTGTTATCCCCGGCATTAGTTCCCAACAGCTGCTGGCGGTGATTTTTGTCCATGCTACGTCTTTTTGTGCAGTCGCTTTGTTGAGTTTATGAAAAGATTTCGGGGGAAAAACCCTGGCCCAAGTCAAATCACTGCTAAAATTTCCATGGACTTCACTAAAGGCAGGATTTCTCCTGGAAGATTTGAGCAGAGGGATGTAAAACCGTTCATAGTGGGAGAAAACACTGGAGGATGAATTTCCTCACCGGCTATCGACATCATGCTGCTCTGAGATGTGCTCAGAGCACGCTGCAGTCTGTTCGCTCTTTATTCATGATCTGAAGCTATTTCACAGCTCAGTTTGGGCACTTCTCGCAGGGATTTGAGAGGAAAAGCCATTTTTGGTTCATTTCATTAAGCACCTGAATTCAGGGATTTGCTTCTAATCCTTGAACGAAAATATCTCTCGGAACCGAGTTTCTCATGCAGTATTTGTGTCCATAAATTGAAACACTTTGCCAGGAATATCCACTATTATTTACTTAATTTTTTCTATCTCCACAGACTTTTTACCAGCATTTCCATCCCTCGTAGCCTGCCTGTAACTGGCCACAGGAGGGATTAAAACAGCAAATTTCTTTAAAAATCAGAAAACCGATGCTCAAGCCTAAATTAAAGTAAGAACATGAATTTGTCCCCAGCTTGGGGCAGGAGGGGAGTATTATTTTCTTGTTAAGTTGGTTGCAGAAATAGAGTTTTATTGAACAGTTTACAATTAAAAAGCAGTATTCTGCATCAGCAAGGGGTAAGAGGTAGATATTTGATTAATGCTGGGGTGGTTTGGGGCTTACCCCGGGGTACGTGATATTGCAGAATTGTATTTCTATCACACGAAACTTAAATGGGGTGATGCTCGCCCAGATTCCCCACCGAAAATGAACTTTCCCAGAAGCTCCTTCCTCTTCTGCAGAGTAAAAAGGGGACAACATTCCCTTTCTCCACCAGGTGGCATGAAGGGAATCCCCACTGGAAACTGCCTGAAATATTAATGCCTCTAATAATATTTCAGCTGCAGGAGATGGCGAGGGCCGGAGGGTCCCACCAGCGCCCACACCACTCCCCACGGGAAAACAACCTGTCCTGGGGGAGGGGGTGTTGGCCATGTGGGTTTGGGACATTCGTGCCTGTCCTCTCCGGGCTGTGGCTAAACACGGTGTAGGTGGGCTTGCAGAAAGGGTTTGCTTTGGGTGGGACGGTGGTGGAGGAAACGTAGATTTCCACCTCTCTTCAGGGTGCAGCTGGGGTGCTGGGGGCGAGGAGGGGGTGCTTGTGCCACGGCAGCTGTGGAAGAGGGGGTGCAGAGATGGGGAGCGGTGAGGGGGGGCAGAGATGGGGAGCAGTGATGGCTGATTCGCTGTTTGGCCACGCAGAGATGGAGTGATGTGAGAAATAAGGAGGGAGTTGATACAAACAGAGTATTCATGGCCAAAGGAAGGGGAATTGTGAAATCTTCCTGGGGCCATAGGGCACTGCTGTGGTTAAACTTGGCTGGAGGGGGCAGCCAATGGAGGGGAGAAGGTTTCTGGGAAGAGCAGGAGGCTGCTGCTGGTACCAAAATGCAGATGAACCATCAAAGGCAGAGAGGGAAGGGAGGAGTGGGTGGACTTCCCTGGAAAGAACGGTGAGGACAGGGGTAAAAACATGCACGTCTTGAGCTTGGCCATGGGGGCTGCATGGTGGGGAGACAGCTGTAGCCAGCTGCTGGGCTGCCCAGCTCAGCTGGGCTTGGCTCTGCAGCCCCTGGCCCCTTGGGCTGAGCGTGAAAGGTTCTAGCTGGGAGACCAGAAGGTTTCTGCATCATTGGTTATCTTGGAGAGAGGCAGCTGAGTAGGAAACCCGGGAGCAGAGGCAGCAGAGGTGCAGCAGTGGGATGCAAAAGAGGCAAAAGCACAGCAGGGAGGTTTTAGCCTGGTCTCAGCCTCCTGCCATGGAACAGGCATGGAGATAGCACCAGAACATACATGAGGAGCACAAACAAGCTCAATCCAGTTGCCTCAAACCTCTACAGCCACAGCTTTCTGTACAGACCAAGGGGAAATAAATATAATAAATATGCAGCTTTCCAGTATCTGAAGGGGGCCTACAAGGGTGCTGGGAGAGGACTTTTTACAAGAGCCTGTAGTGACAGGACAAGGGGTAATGGGTATAAATTGAAATCAGGGAGGTTTAGATTAGATATCAGGAAGAAATCCTTCACAGAGAGGGTGGTGAGGCACTGGAACAGGTTGCCCAGAGAAGCTGTGGATGCCCCATCCCTGGCTGTCTTCAAGGCCAGGCTGGATGAGGCTTGGAGCAACCTGGTCTAGTGCAAGGTGTCCCTGCCCATGGCAGGGGGGTTGGAACTAGATGATCTTTGAGGTCCCTTCCAACCCAAACCATCCTGTGATTCTATGATTCTATGATTTGTAGAAAAAGGGAACATTTTCTACTCTCTACCATAAAGGTAACCAGTCGCTATGCAGCCCAGAAACGAGCCTGGTGGTAGGAACCTCTCAGTGCTGGGCAGCAGCCCGAACAGACCCCTCTGCCTCCCTGCCACATTTTTGCTGCCTTCCTGCTCCTGCCTTCAGCCTCAGGGCAGTTTCTGGGTGCTGGGACTAGTACTGCCCACAGCCACCTCCTTCCCACCCCACCTGCCAGAGCCTGGCACCAGGCGCCCAGGTCTTCATCCACAGCTGATGCTCCAAGTGCCCTGGCAGGTGTCCGTGGGCAGAGAGGGTGCAAAGACAGCGTTTCAGGAGCATCCCAGGACAGGGAGGAGATGCCTAGGATAAGGGGAGAGCTTAGGGGAGAGCAGGAGCAGAGGCAGCGTGTTGCCCTGGGACAGGCAGCAGAGGCATGGTAGAGAAAAGGCATTTTGTGATAAAAATAAGCCTGATGTGCACAGAAGAAACTGGTCTGCCACACCACTTAGGGAAACATCGGTCCTGAGTTTGCCATCCCTCTTGGGTGCAACGGAGCTTTGGGTCAGTGCCTCTCTGTGCTGCCCAGGGGATGCAGAAGGGAAATGTTGGGGAGGTAGATGGAGCAAACCAGAAGGAACACGGTGACTTCAAAGTCATTTCTGCGATTGTATTAAAATGTGTTTATTTCTCAGTCATTTATTAAATATAAGCAGTTTTCTTCTTGTATACATTTGTACATCTTCAGTGCAATCTGCTGTGCATCAGGCATTGATACAGCGGTCCAGTCTCTGAAATGTTAGCTCTCGAGTAATATAAATATCTTACTGATATTAAATCTGCTTTCAAAATTAGTTACATTGTAATAAATTTGAAGGACTTGAAGGTTTTTAATCACCTCTACTTAGTTATTCAGACAGAGGCCAAAAAAACAATCATTTCACTGACAGAACTGAAACAGGCACAACAGAAAATTCTTACGCACAGTAATTGCTTTCTCTACAAATATTTACTCTCAGGCTGAGAAAATATTTTTGAATTCTACAAATATCTTTCTCTCTTAATTTTTCCAGCATTTTAAATATTGATCCAAAGCAATCTTATTGAGGCTGTTGCTTTTTTTTTTTTCTTTCCCTTTTCTATCCATTTCAAGGAATCCTAAATGATAGAGCTGTGGGAGAGAGCGCTGCTGGGGATTAGGTGAGTACAGCTCATAGTGCTTCGCTGGACGCCAGCCATCGGCAGCAGCTCCCTCTATTGCTTTTGCCAATATTGCAATTTTATAAAAGCCGGAGCTATTTTGGCTGTGGAGGGGCAGTGGAAGCTGCCCTGCGGGCTTTTTTGGGGTTTTTTTGTTCCCAAAAAATACTGGAAAAAAAAAAATCAAGGGAATAGAGGTGGGCTGGAGGGATGCAAAGGGCTGTGGAGGAGAGGCTGCGCTGGGGCAAGGTGGGGAGAGGCTCACGAGAGATGCTGTGTCTGCAAGAAGAATGGGGCAAAATACAAGCCCCAAAATCAGGGTGGGAAAGCAGGGGGGCTCTGACAAGGATGGTTTTGTGGCTGAAGCAAAAAGCTAGAGCAGACTTCTTAAATAACCTCCTCCAAGTTGCCTTAGGCCCTGCAAAGATTTAATATATTATTGAACTTAACTCACTTAATAGCCATGTTGGACTCAATGGAGCTATTCATGTGAGTAAAGCGTCAGTCTTAGCAGCTCTGCTTCCTAATCTCCAAAGCAGGGAGAGCAGTACCTCGGGAGAGGGCTGCCGGCAGTAATTAATGCAGGGGGAGGCTGAGCCCCGGCATGGCTAACGTACCTCTATCAGCGCCTATTAACCAAGTGCAGTGCCGCTGATGTCGCTGCCAGCCTGACCCCAACCAGCCGTGAGCTGTAACCCGAAATGTTATTATTTAAGACATTAAATTATTTATTTCTGCCATTTGAAATAGGAAGAAGTGCCTTAAATATACAATATGCTTAAACAACAGAAATGTAAAAAAATATAGTTGCACACTAACAAATTCAGTCGCCCTCATTGTTTGACTGTCTAATTTTAAAGGAGGGCAAAAGCCGATGGAAAAGGTTGTAGAGAAAGCAAGAAGCTCATTCAGAAGTGCCACTTATTCTCTTTTGAAGAAATTATAACCCTTAATAAAATATAAGTGAGGCAGATAAAAATGATCTGCAAACACAGACCCAGGTTCCCTTTTATGGTAATTGGTTATATTTACTCAATTAACAAAAAGCTTTACTTTTAAATTAAATTACAATTCCATCTCTACTTCCCAAGAAGATGAAATCCTTGAAAAATACCAAACATAGCTGCACACAAATTGCCTTTTCCCAAAGAGAGCTTCAGCGTCTCAAAATATGTCCTGGATGAGAGCAGTTGTATCCAGGCTGGGCATAGCTAATTGGTACTCTGGAGAGTTTTTACTCTTGGCATTTGAGAAATAATGAGAATCAAAACCATTAGTAGGCAGGGAAAAAGGGTGATAGAAATGCTAGCCTGCTTTTTTCTGTCATCTTCATATTATGTTATCTCTGAGCAAGAATTCCCAGTAATTTTCCTTCCAAAGTCCAGTAGCTCTCTTTTAAATCACACACACTTGACAAATACAGCTCTTCATTGAACAAAGTTTGTAAAATTTACTCAGGCAGATAACTAGTGTATGGAGATGATAAAAGAAGGAATTGGAGCTACTCTGTTCTTGATAGATCCCGTCCTATTTACTGGAAGAGGCTCGCACAGGCGTTCCCCTAAATGAAGGGACAAGAAATGTGGGGGCTTTTTAATTCTGGGTTTTGGTTTTTTTTTTGGTGGCAAGCATTTTACACTATTTTGCATCTTCATAAAAAGCAAAAATCAAATGCACGTGTGAATTTCTTCAGCCTTGGAGATGGGTGGCTGCTTAGTGTCATGCTGGAAAGCAATCTGGAAGTCAGAATCGTACTGTGGTTATCATCAAAACTAATCAAACGCCGGTATCCGAAAGTGTGAAACCCTTTCAGCAAGCAAATCAAAATATGCACCATTTCTCAGAACCAAGGCAGACCAAACAAGAAATTACAAACACATGTCTGGAAGCGGCTCCAGCTCCGCGCATCTCGACGAGAAACCCGTGATGCTCCTGAAACGTGGGACACCGTTGTCCCTGCCCTGTGGACGCAGCCATCCCTCGGGCTTCCGCAGCCTTTCCTCCGAGACCGCTAAGTGGGTCACGTTAATCCTAATAGAAACAAAACGACATCAAGCAAAGGCCTTGGAGAGAAACATCGGGGTGAGCGCTGCGGCGAGGAAGGCAGGCTGGCTTCGCAGAACCCGTGCTGACCAAAGCTGAGGGCTCGAGCCCACGTCCCCGTTTTTCTCTATGTAGAGATTATTTCAAATTTTCAGAAGGATTTTTGGGGCTTGGCATTTTTCTGGGAATATGTCTTTTAACTAACATAGGGGGGGGAAAAAAAAAGTCCCAGACCTAGAAAAATGTAAGACTGAAAATAGGTAGAAAAATATTTTTCTGGTTGTGATTCTTCTGAGGGAGGAATAGGCTGCGTTGTGTTACTTGGATGGTTTTCACTGATACGAAGCTTTACATCCCATTCCACGAACAGGCAACGGAGCCGTGTGTACACAAACCAAGAGATGAAAAATTTCCAAGGGCTCATCTGCAAATTTCTTAACACACCGATTAATTCCCAGCAATGCTGCTAACCTTGTATTTCTCACCACCATCACAAAAGCACACAACCTTACGTATGTTTTCTGCCTAGATAACGAATAACCTCAGCAAGACAACCAAGAGAAATATTTCAAATTACCGCAGCTTCACTGCACAGCGTGGGGTCACGAACATAAACCAGTAAGAACTCATGCAGATAATCTAATGAGTTTTTCAAACTAGTGACCCAGACCTGCGATGCAGGCGATGCTGAATGAGGGGAATCCTCTCTGCTAAACCCATCTTGCCCTCTGTAAGGGGGTTGTGCTTTTATTTCTCTATCTAGAGGCGAACTCAGGAGAAGATTCTGGATGTTTTGCGCTTTGGTGCTGAAATTCATCAAATGCAGGGTGCTGCCATGAGCAAGAGTTGGCTGGAGGAGATGGCAGGAGTCCCAGGAGGAATGGCAGATGCCACCCTGCCAGTGTGCCTGGGTGTTTTGTTCTGAGCCTTGTGCTCATCTCATGGAAATCAGTGTTTTATTTCATGGGTGGGAAGAGACAAAAGGACACAAGTCAAACAGCAATGAGCAGCACCATCTCCTCCGTGGAAAAAGTGTCCTTGGCTTCAGCAGCAGCCTGGGGTTGGGCGAATTAATTTAGTTTTAGTTCAGGTAGGAGAGTCTGTCCTACTCCACACCAAGTGATTATCATTTGCCAACCATACAAGAGATACAGAGAGCAAATTAATAGATCTGCAGAAAGTGATGGATCCAGGAGAAACCTGGTCTAGTGGAAGGTGTCCCTGCCCGTGGCAGGGGAGTTGGAACTGGATGGTCTTTGAGGTCCTTTCCAACCCAAACCATCCTGTGACTCTATGAAACTGTACTGGTACCACGTAGCTCCCTGCCAGCAGGCAGAGCTTGATGTCCCCGAGGAAATCTGAGGCAATGAAATGTTATGAAGGAAAACACCAGCACAAACCATTGGTGCCTGTGGGCCTTCCTAACGCCAAGCACACAGCACCTGTGGGCACCACGCTCTGTGCTGGCACTGAGGTTTAAAGCAATTGCCCTGATCACCTTCCTGGGATGAACAGCGGCCAGCCCGACACCTGCCTTGAAATCCGAATCAAGAACGGGTAACACTGAGCTGCGAGGGAGTGGACATGGTCCAGGGTGCCAGGCACCACCCCCGGACTGCAGCACAGCAGGGCGGGCGCAGTGTCACATGAAACAGCCACATCTGCTTGCATTTCATCACCAAAATGGTAAAGTTTGACTTTAGCTTGACCTTGCAATTCTCCAGCTCCAGAAAAAAAAAAAAAAAAAAGTTGGAGAGGGGGAAAAGTAACAGAAAGCAGCTAAAAAGCAAGCAGGAACAAAAACAGGCTGTAACCTCATGGTACAGGATGAATTAAAACCAAACAAGCAACTTTTCAATCTAAGCAGCATATGATGTGATTTTTGCCAAGGATGCTGCAGTATTTGAGCAATTTTTCTCCATCACGCACAATCCCTGAATCAATCTGCTTACACCGACATTGCCTTAACGTTTCAGGCCTCTTACCTAGATGCCCCATGAGAAAAAGTGTTACAAATCCCCTCTGTTGTCATGATGTGGCTTTTCAAAAGCAAGATTGAGACATACTTGTTTCTCAAACTTCCCCCAGGAAGCAGTTGTCTAATGCTAATTGCCAGTTATTCCCCAGGACCTGTGACTCAGATCCTCGCTGGAACATCCTGGGTTTGTTCCAGGGGATCTGGCCCACTGGGTATCTCACATGACTTAGGCAAGAAGCTCTTAGGACAATATTTGATCAACATCTAATTGCTGCTGCTGGTCCTGGGGAGGCTGTGCTGCAGCTCTCTGCTCCTGTCCTTCACTGGGGTTGCTCTGACTTGTCCTGATGCCCCCCGTTTTTGGAACATGCTGCAACCAAATGCTCTGCAGAAGCCAGGCTGCACCGAGGGGTTTGGATTTGTCAAATACGCCGTGACCGTTAACACATTTGTCTCCACGCCACCCCCCTGGTGATTTGAGTCTTTTTTCCAGCGCATCACTATTTAGACAAGAGATCATTAAGTGTCATCATATGTGTCAGTGGCAGAATAAAAAGAGGAGAAGCTTTTGGCTCTGCTCCAGTCCCAGCCATACATGCATTTCTCACTATGTCTGAGCTACAGTTTGGCCCCAGAAAATGCATTGCAGATTCAAAACGTGTACAGAAACGAGGCAATGTTTTCACTTCGGTTAGAAAGTGCTCCTCAGCTGGTGAGCACATCCTGGGTGTGTGTGTTTACAAAACCAGAATGGAAAAGTGGTGTCTGACAGACCCTCTTCCCTACTGTCTGCTGTATCCCAAGGGAACAGGCCACCTCCACTTTGATAAACTTCGGTGGTTTCATTTCTGCCTTGGACAGTGTCTGCTGTGGAAAGTCCATTAATGACTTCAAACTATCTTGTCCTTTTCTAGAGGCAGAGTCAGTGCTACAAACATACTGTCAGGATCTCCTTCTCCTCATCCCTGGATATACCCTGCGATCACGTAGTGCCAACTCTGACTGCCTGTCTTCATACACCACATGCCAGCAACATGTCCCCTAAGGCCACTGGCAGCCTGGCCACGGCAGAGGCACCAGCCCGACCAACCGACCTCCTTCCATGCTGACAATATTTAAACATACTGAGGAGCTCCTGGCCCTGAAAAGTGGCCACAAGCAAACCACGGGGGATGCCTCCTACTGCTCTTTATCTTCATCTGGGTGCTCCCACATTAACAGCCAGGATTAGGAATCACTTTTTCACACCTTTGAGAAGAGGAGCTGGATGTAAGGACATGTTGCTGGGTTGTCAAGCAGGGACAGGGCAGAAGTTCAGACCAAGGGGAAATGCCAGACCATTACTGTGCACACGGTGAACCCAGTGCTCCTTTTCTTCTCTACCCAAATATTTGTATGATGCTTTAAAAACATTTTCTTAGGGTAATCTGACTTCTATTAGAGATGCAGAAGCCTGTGGTCACCTCTCATGGCAGGTCACCGTTAGAGGCACATGTAGGCACGATGCTCCAGCACAGCCACCAGGTCAGCCCGAGCTGTGCCCTTGGTCCAGACATGGTTAATTCTCTCCCCTCTTGCCCTGACTTGCACTGCCTGAACTTTTGCTCTGTCCTGCTGAGTCACTTTTATTCAGCTGATGATCTATGTCATCCTTTATGCAAACAAGCATAAATTGACTAATTAATCCCTGGGGTAACCCCACTGATTTCAGTGGAGCAGCAGCCAAAGTGAAACAGGACTAACATCTTTAATCTACCCTTTGTTCCCATAGCACAGCCTTTGCCTTGTCCGTGAGTCAAAGTAGACCTCTAATTATATGGATTTGGCTCTTAATCTGTTCTAGTCTCAGGAGATTCCTGTTGCTGAAAATTATGGATTTCGCTTGGAAACCAATGAGGGTCTGTACAACATCACCAAAACGCCTCGCTTGAAAGCCGGTGATGTTTTGGACCTGTGCACCAAAACCAGTGCTGGGGACTGAGTGGCTCAGGATTGACCACTGTGGCATCGGGAATCCAGAATTCCTGCAGCTTGGCCAGGCAATGCGCTATGTTTGGACCTTCCTGCAGCATTTCAAAATTGACTTATTGCCCAAACCACTCTTCCAGGACAAGACAGCGATTGCTTTCTGTGACACAGTAGCAGATAGGTGAAAATGGGAAGTGTCACTACGTATTTTAAGTGTCTTAGTGTGGAAATACATGCCTTTTAAATCAGTCAGAGTTTTCTCTTCTCCATCACCAGCTTTGCTCCTTTTTCCTTCCCCTATCCCGTAACTTTCTTCACAGCTATGTGCAGCTGAAGGGTTTGTGACAGTTACTGTCAAAGCCTAAACAATAGATCAGAGCGGTGGCCAGGAATCTGAACGTTTCCTTTTTTTCCGAGTGAAAAAGACGGGTTGCAGCTGACAGCTGTCCATAAAAATTGTAACGTACAAATCGTATAATATAAACTAAAGAGAGACCAAAAGTACCACTGGAAAAAAAAGAAAAATGAGCTTGTTAGAACAGTCTGTATTACAGCTGTTTCCCTTGACAGTTTTCTGTACCCTAATACGCTCAACAAATTGGCAACCTGTCCTTATATATTTGCATCAGGATTCCCTTAAGGGAAATGTCTATATTATTCTGTTTTGGATAAAGGAAGCAGTTTGATATGACAGGTAGGTCAAGTGTTTCTTTAATAAAGCATACGGGTAGGAAGAAAGAAATAGGCTATTGTCAATGACTTGACAAATAGGTAGATATGCCCCCCTTGAGTATAGCCAGGGAAAGCTACTAGATAAATCACCCTTGTTATTTTGATTTAACCACTTTGCTGCTGAATACATTTTTCCCAGAGAGCAGAGTCCTCGATAAAGGTCATACCAAAGATTTCTTTATAGGCTCTGTAGCCTGGCGTTAACTCAGTTTGGATTGTAGTTACGCAGAACAAGGCTGGACCAAAGTTGCAAATTAATTTCTGTAGCACGCGAATGTGTGTAACACTCGTGTGTGGTACAGGTGGATGTTCATGTTGTCACTTCAGCAAGGTTTGTCATCTCAGTTCAGGTAACATCTGCCCCAGTGACCCACACGATGTTGCCCATCCCCTTCCGCTCAAAGGGACTGTGAACACAAACAAGGACCCTCCTTGCCCCAGTGTGGACAAGGGTCTGAATTCACCCCCATCCCCAGACTTTGCACCCTTTCCACCCACACTAACAGGCTGCAAAAGCCAGTACTGCTGATTTGACAGCTGTCATCCAAATCCCACCAGCAAGGGATGCTCGGGACACTTCTGAGTGAAAACCAGCCCCAGAATAGGAAATTACTCCAGTTTTCCTTAGAGATGCTGGGATTTAGCTAAGAAAGCCACTCCTGAAGATTCCGGGGAAGTTTTTCACAAGGTGAACCTGGAGATCCTTCAGCAACGAAGCCATCGCCAGTGAAGTTACGCGTGGAAATGGGCAAAAAGCCTCCAATGCCTGTTGGACTGGTGAAACCACTGGTCACCGGCAGTGCAGGGGGGTGGGTGCAGAAGGGGTGCTGCAATAGCCATGTCCGGCACGGTCACGGCTCTCTTGGGGACATCCACCCCCCCAGGGTG
Organism: Eurypyga helias; assembly: GCF_000690775.1. Lineage (NCBI taxonomy): Eukaryota > Metazoa > Chordata > Aves > Eurypygiformes > Eurypygidae > Eurypyga > Eurypyga helias. The sequence goes on from NW_010267662.1 coordinate 45,738, forward strand.
CCGTTGGGAGGGGACAGACCCGCAGTCCGGACACATCGTGATGCCTGCAGCCCCAGAGCTGCTGCAGCTGCTCACGGGCAAATATCTGAGCGGTGCTCAAAGCCTGGATTAGGTAAATACCTATTTAGGGAACTGTTAGAGCAGAGAGCACTCTCCCAATTAATTCTAAAGGTCCCTTGGAGCTGTTAGGGTCTCTTGTGCAAACACATGGGAATTAATATTTTTTAAGTTCTTTTTCTTTACCCCAAGGACGAAGATTTCTAATGCTATAGCTTAATACAAACACGCACACACACCCCGCCCTGGCTGCATCTTGGCAGGTAGCTTCATATGCCAGCAGAATGTTTTTTGGCTGAAATCTGGATAATAATTCAGATCAAGCTATTTAAACTACTAAAAGAAAACATGGACAAGATCATCTCTGTGGAGATTCCTGATTCCCTAAGAAAATACCAATTTTTTTTTAATATTACATTTCTTGGGGTGGTGTTTCTGGACCCACTCTGTGCTCAGCCCCTGCCAGGCTGGGGAGATCATTCCCCCTGCCCTGGGTCAGGGCAGCACTGAGGAAGGGAAGAGTGCTCTTCCCTTCTCTGTGTTTTCCTACAGTCACAGCCTTCAACAGCCAAGACAGGACATTTTCTTGCAATTCAAAAGCAAACTGGGGTGTAAGAGCAGTATTCTGACCCATCCATCCCGACACAGACACCCAGGGTCCCCCCCACCTTGGGTTCCTCTCGCCAGCGATTCAGGAAGGATGCGCATCGACACCCCAACACGCAGTTCCATAATCAGTCTTCCTACTCCCAGTTATTCTCAACCTGGTGATTTAAGATGTATGCTCTGCTCATGCTTCATTTCTAAGCAGAGCTAACACAAAACCATTTTGTGCTAATTCTGGGTGATCTTCCAACATTATTCTCTCTTTTTTTTCCAGCAATATCTTTTTCCCAGCAGCATCAACATTTTTATTGTTATTGCTATTGTTATCATTGTTATTGTCATTGTTGTTATTGTTAACATCGTCATTATTTCAATTATATATCTATAATATAAA
>NW_010267663.1:0-1770 GCF_000690775.1 Eurypyga helias
ATTTTGCTAGCTGGAGATAAACCATGACACATGTTCACCTCAAATTTTGTTTGTAGAGACCGTCTGTAACTGAGCAACAAATTCGTTATAACTGGAGCACAACACCATATGAACAGGTGTGCTTTTGATACTGAATTCTCTGAACACGTCTGTGCTGGGTAATATATTCCTAGCTCTGGAGAGGGCTCAGGAAGATCAGCACATCCATACACTTCATTAGATTGGCTGTTCAAATCCTAAAGTGGATCTAGTACTGACAAATATGATAAACAATGAGCCCTCTCAATATGATGCTGAGAATTGTTTAACCGATACTGCAAATCAAACATGATTAAAGATATTTTTATAGTCTTTATCTACAAATCTAGACATGGCTTCTTCAAAGGCATCAGAAATCATTTCATACTATAAATATTAATGAGTAATTTTTAGACTTTATCTGAGAAGGTTGTGTCTGGGTAATGTCATTGTCTTTTTCTACTGAAGACTGAGATCATGAACTGATACAACAATTAATAAAAAATACTAATATTACTAACAAAATGGTTACATAAACTACTCTAGATTTCACAAATACCTCAATAGTGCATTTATCATCAATACCATTTCTGTTTTCCCATTTCTCTACACAGGACTACTTCAGGTGCTGAACTACATAGAGGAAATAGAAAATACATGTCTTGGAAGTGGGGAAAGAGGTTCGTTATTTCTGAAAGTCAGGATTTGGGTAACAAATGCATAAAACTTCATTTCCAGTGCAATGTTTTGAGTTGAGCAGTCTAAGACTAGTAAAGAAATACCATGGCATTAACAGCAGAAATCACTGATCTTGTACAGTGCACAGATCAAGAAGATTGCACTAACAAACAAGTCACAATAACCATATCAGGAAAGGGAAAACAAGGAACAAGAATGCTAGCTCCTTCTTTGCATGATGCCTTCCATATACTTGGAAATATATGGAGATGGAAGTGGGAAGCTGATGGTTTTTAGTTTTGGTTTATTTTTGGAGATAGAAGGAACAGGGAAAACTGCAATAGGAGTAGCGTCACAGCACTTGTTCAAGATTTCTGGAAAAGTAGCAGGATGTCTGGAAATTCTCCATAAGAGTTCATGACTGCATTGGGTTTGTGTGGGAAGGTTTTGGTAGCTGGTAGGCTACAGGGGTGGCTCCTGTGAGAAGCTGCCAGAAGTGTCCCCTATCTCAACAGAGCCAATGCCAGCCAGCTCCAAGACAGAACTGCTACAGGCTAAGGCGGAGCCCATCAGTGAAAGTGGCAGTGCTTCTGCGATAACATATTTAAGAGGGGAGGCGGAAAAATGGACAAGAGAAACTGCATCTGGAGAGAGGAGTAAGAAAATGTGACATGCAACAGCTCTGCAGACACCCAGGTCAGGGGAGCAGGAGGGGAGGAGGTGCTCCAGGCACAAGAGCAGAGGTTCCCCTGCAGCCCATGGCGCAGACCATGATGAGGCAATCTGTGCCCTGCAGCCAGGGAGGGTCACGGTGGAGCAGAGACCCACCTGCAGCCCATGGAGGACTCCACATTAGAGCAGGTGGTTGCCTGAAGGAGGCTGTGACCCCATGGGAAGCCCATACTGGAGCAGACTCCTGGCAGGACCTGTGGCCCTGTGGGGAGAGGAGCAGGCTCCATGAGCAGGTTTGCTGGCAGGGCTTGTGACCCCACGGGGGGCCCAGGCTGGAGCAGGCTGCTCCTGAACGACTGCAACCCGTGGGGGGAGACCACGCTGGAGCATCTCGGTAGGGCC